>NC_036651.1:8460229-8692506 GCF_002806865.2 Cucurbita pepo subsp. pepo
CCCTCCCCTCCCCTCCCTCCCTTATAAAGAATGTTTCGTTCCACTCTCCCGTTTCTACTCCCTTATAAAGAATGTTCCGTTCCCGTCTCCGGAGAGAGATTTCGGTTTCCACCCCCTTATAAAAAATATTTCGTTCACCTCTCTAGAGAGAGATTTCGGTTTCCACACTCTTATAAAGAATGTTTCGTTCCTTCTCCAACAAATGTAGGGTCTCTTCCCCTCTCCAAATCGACGTGGAATTATACCAGGAACCAATGTGGGATCGGAACTTTGATAAGCAAATTGCTTTACAAAAGATGGCTCAGCATAAAGTAAACAACTGTTCATGAATTAAGCTCTTGATAAAACTGCATAAAGCAAACAAGAAAACCTTTCCCAAACTACTATTATTTGATCAAAGAATGAAATACACTGCCACTAAACTATATACCATAGGGAAACTGAGACAAATTTACATACAAAAAGAAAACTAAAATAGTGTTACAAAGATAACTTATCAAAATATAAACGCAGCCATCAACTTAAGATTATCTTAAGATCCAAAACAACAGTTTCCAAGCAAAAGCTGTACAAGAAAACAACATCTCTTCTAATGAAAGGAAAAAAAGAAGGGCTTTCAGAGAATTTAGAAACTTCCCTGAGCATCACCTAGCCGTGAAGCCACTGTTACCATAAGCTGGAGGGAAAGTAGCCAAACCAGGGCAATCCCTACCCCAGTGCCCGGTTTGATGGCATTTGAAGCATTCACCAGAGTCACGACCAGACGAGCCTGAAACTCGATTTAAGTATATCCCTCCTCCGACGGATGGCGCAGGGCTGCTGATGATACTCGGACAGTTCATTGAGCTGTGACCCGATCCCCCACAGCTGTTGCAGTACGTGCGCGAGTTATGCAGTGTGGATGGAATAGGCCTAGAACTGTTGTGATGGTCCCCATACTGAACACCTCGGTTCGATGTACCATATTCTCTGCCAACATTATTGGTACTATTTCGAATGGGCGACACGAACTGTCCACCCCCTATATTCTCCGATCCGGGGCGAAAAACTCCAGGATTTTGTATGGTGTTCCCTGCCCTGAGCTTTTCCATCAAATCTAGAAGAAACCTGGACTCGGTCGAAAAGTTAATGCTTTCTGCTTTCATGACAGTTGATTTCACTCTCTGTTCATCACTAAAAGTCTCTTCCTTTACTTTCAACTTCATAATAAATTTTGTAAAAAGAACCTTACGGATGATTTCTGCAAACTTTTCATCATCTTGCTCTTCGTATTTCAAATAATACAATCTTTTTGCAGGTATGCCCATGATCTCCTCGCCGCCTTCTTGAAATGCAGTCACCCAAGTTAAGCCAGTATGATCCTGTATTTGCAGCTGCAATATGTACCTGTAGTCACATTCGTCGACAGACTGATCACACCGGTCGCATCTCCATTTTCCATCTCCGTTATTTGTAACCTTTTTGCTGCATTGACGATCCCCGATCATGATAGGACATGCTGTGTAACAGAAATTATCAACCTTAATGAATGAAACAGTTGCACTAACAGTGATCCAATCTGGCTTCTCAGAGGTTCCTAACCTCTCATCTTTTATTTGAGATATGGTCTTACGGGCATCTGTCCTGCCCACGGTAGCAACTTCCCTGGATATGGAGACAGAAGGAGTACTCCTTCCTTCCTTTTCGAACCACCCTCTTAATGTACGAGCCTCGGGGAAATCTGGCTCTACGAAAAGCTGACTTGTTGAAATGGTTCCCACCGCCTTCCCATTGAAGTCACTCACTCTACCAGATTTCACAGCCAAAACTGGGAACAACCCCGAGTCGCACATGTTTTGCAATTTTTGCCCTTCTGCTTGACAAAAGTTTCCCCAAAGAGTCAATTCAACACTTCGGCCAGACATATCTTTCAACTGAAGGGATCTCTTCTGAGTCTCAGTACCATTTTTTCTCATGAGAGACGTTGCAGGATTAATGGAAGAAACAACACCAATTACATCTACAACACTGTTGCTATCCATGCCCTCAATCTCACTAATGTGATGGAAATGAAACTGCTGATGGGGGATTGATTGGTCATCCTCAAAGCAAGGTTGGATTGTTGATGTGTTTTCAAGAAATATTTCAAAGTCATTATTGAGATGGTTATAGTTCTTTTGTGCAGGTTTCAAGCTTCCTTTAGAAATGAAGTATACTTTACCAGATTCAATCTGGTTGTAAAACTGATCAGCTACCGTATTGAAGCATGTTGCTCGTATTTCTCCACCGTATGCATCAAGTAGATCAAATGAAAACACTTTCCCATCTCCACGAGGATTATTGTAGTGTCTAAGTTCTCCTTTCGAAGTAACTCGAGCCTTTATTGTCCACCTTCCTTGGTAAGGGTTCAGAGCAGTAATAGGCATTATCCTTGGGGGAGCTTCATTTTTTGCTACCGGTCCTCCCCTGTTACTGTACATTGAAGGTGGCTGCTGATGTATAGGCTGAGGAGGGGCATGAGAAGCATTTAGAGGTGGCCTGGGAATATCTGATCCATTGTTGTGGTATGCCATCTTCTGATCACCATATGACCCAGTTACAGGAGATGAACCGTTAAACCTTGTTCCAGAATTAGGGGTGTTAAAATGAGATCCCACATGCGGTACTTGTGATTGATTCACTTTAGGCTGTTCAAAAGACGCAGCAGATACATTCACATTACCAACTATTCCGTTGCCGGATGAAGCCCCCATAGAGGATTGGGGGTTTCCACTAAATGCGGCTGATACTGATCTTGTTGCTGGAACAGGCTCGCCAATAAAATCACACATTTCCTTTATCACATCCAACTCAATGACGATTATAATTCTGTGATTGAATTTAACAATTCATAAAGAGCATGTAGAATAATATCCAGATTGACCTAAAGTATATTGAATGGTTGGTTGAGTTCATCCATCATCTAATTGACTCGTTTGATTTAGAAACTTAAAAGAGAAATGTGGATTTTCTTTCAAAATCGAATGCACTCAATCAGTTCCCGGAAATCAAATATCGAAATTAACGATTCAGTTTATAGGAAGACTTACAGGCGTTCTTGAACGGGATTACAAACATACTGCCGCAGTTGAACGATGGAACCTTTCTGTAACTTCCCGGACTTAACCAATCCATTGAGCTGAGTGCCTAGCATTCCTTGCTGGTAATGAGTTCCATCAGAAAGCAACAATCTGTACCTCTCGCTGCCCGATTGTTGCGTAGTGTTAACCAATTTCAAGTCAATTACTTGTACAACCGGCTGGAACGTCTCTGCCGACGATTCTCGCTTGCATATCACCATCACTGCTCCTTCCGTCAGCTTAAAAGGCGCCATTGATGCTACCATTTCAAGAACACCTAACGAAGACTTCAATTCATTCTCTAAAAATGAAACTTCAATCGGAGATATTGGAATTGAATCCGAAAATGATGAACCGAATGGAAGATAATTGGGGGAGAACGAGGGGGGATCAGTTACAGAAATTTATATAGCCCTAAGAAGAAAGTGGGGAAGCGCCATGGATTTGCGACGGAAACCGCGAAATCTGTTGCGGCGAAGGACATGGCCTTTTATAGTATTTCCAATTGAATATTCCTTCAGCTTCCGCGGTACGCATGTCGAGAGTGATTCCACGTCCCACGTGCTCAACTTCTAACGTCTTCATTAAAAATTAGAACTAAAACTTTTTAAGGATAAAATTAATTTAATCTTTACCCATTGTAACTTAGATTAAGTCCTAGTTCTTATTATATAATCATGATGACATGTTTTATCTGTAGATTATGGGTAACATCTGAATAAATGAGAGAAACATGAATGAATCGAGATCAAATCGGAATAAAAATTAGCAATAGGATATAAGATTATGGTTAGAAATACTTAAAAAATGGATAGTTATTACCTATACCGATAAGATGCACGTTTCTTTTAATTAGATGATTTGATAATACTGAATAGTAGTTATAAGACATTACGATTTAGTTTATTGTATGCAGAAACATGGGTAGTAAAGGTGAAAATAAACTACAGAGTACGTTGAGTTATGTTTAAAAAATACTTTTGGCAACAGCTCAAGTCTACCGCTAGAAGATATTGTTCTGGATTTTCTCTTTTAAGCTTCCTCTCAAGGTTTTTAAAACACGGTTTGCGGTTTGTGCAACAGCTCAAGCCCACCGCTAGCAGATATTGTCCTGAGCTTCTCTTTTAAGCTTCCTCTCAAGGTTTTTAAAACACGTATACTAAGGAGAGGTTTTCGCACCCTTATAAAGAATGTTTCATTCTCCTTCCCAACCGATGTAGGATCTCACAATCCACCCTCCTTAGGGTCTAGCGTCCTCACTGACACTCATTCCCTTCTCCAATCAATGTGGGACCCCCAATCCGCACCCCTTTGGACTCATCGTCCTTGTTGACACACTACCTCGTGTCCACCCCTTTCAAGGCTCAGCCTCTTCGCTGGCACATCGCCTGGTGTCTGGCTCTAATACTACTTGTAACAGCCTAAGCCCACCGCTAGCAGATATTGTCCTCTTTGAGCTTTCCCTTTCGGGCTTCCCCTTAAAGTCTTTAAAACGTGTCTACTAAGAAAAGGTTTTCACACCCTTATAAATAAGGTTTCGTTCTCCTCCACAACTAATATGAGATCTCATACTTTGAATCTGTGTACTATTGATTTCATCCTTATCGGTTTATAAGTATAGGTACTAAATTGTTATATACCGAAAATTCAATAACTAAATTTTCACAAACTTACAAGTCTCAAGAACTAAATTGTTACTTTTGTGAAAGTTCTAGGACTAACAAATGGTTGTCTTGTCGCCGATACAAGCCAAAAAGAAAACACTGAACACAACAGATTGAAGCAAATTACACTAATCTGCCTGTACTTGTCTATGGTCACTGAATGTTCAGGACATTCATACATTTCTCAACTCTCAAATAGCAAACAACCAATTAACCATCTGTTTGTGAACTTTCTAAGAGTTACAGAGATGAGAAGTTATAAAGTCCCAAAACTACTCATGCACATAACTGTTGGGCCCTACACTGAAGCACGACCCGCCCAGTTAAGGCCAGGAGCGCATCGTCGGTAGAAGGGACGAGCCAACCGGTGCTCACCATAGGCAGACCGATCGACCCAACCCAAGGTCCAACTACGAGTTTTTTAACTGCAACAATTTAAATATAAGCTTATAGCTATGCCTGTACATAATTTCAGTATAGGGTCTCACAGTCCAATAAAAGCTCAATATAACACTTACATTCCGCCAGTTTCTGAGAGAATCCTTTCAATCTCTTCAAGTAGGCGTTCTTTTTCATCTGCCAAGTCCTCATTCTGCTTCTGAAGATCCTCTATCTGCTTAGTCTGCTCAGAATCCTTCCTGTATTTAATATCAAGAACTTGGTCCTTAAAATCTTTACAGTTCAGAGAAATCAAAAGCAAGAGATGAGATCAATGGAAGCCAGAATGAATCTGGCAAATGTTGTGGAAGTCAGAACCACCAGAGAGAATTTCAACAGTTAGCATTCCTTTCAGTAAACGGAATGTCATCATGATATATAAAGCTTTTTTTTTTTTAAACAGTGATAATATATTAAGCTTTACCTATTCATAAAGGACAAATTGAGCTTCAGTGACCGCACTTCCTTCTCAAGAGTATCACACCGCTTCAGAACTGATTGCATATCTGATGGAATAGTTGGTGTCATATTTCTCTCCTTCGCCTCTGCCATTCTGCACACTTTAGAGCTTAGATTTGCACACAAATACCATACAAGAATAGAAAAGCCTGTCACTTTCCCCAAACTGATGAGTGTTAAACAAAATTTGCATCTAATCAATTGCGAGAATTGAATTTTTGCGGTCATAATTTAAGCACATTGAGAGAGAGACTACATACTTTCGTGATCGTTCCACCCGGCGCTTTTTTGTGGGATCCCCTTTGTCCACTGCCAGAATTTTAGTGGTTATAAAAAGTATTTTGCTTACATTGGTAAGCAATTACAACTTCAGAGCATCCAATAAATTAATCAACAATAAAATTAGAGAAATAAGGTTGAGCATATTATCATTCTTAAAGTAATCCATGTTTTCTGCAAGCAAGTTGTTCCCTGGAAGGTGATTGTATTAGAACATCTCTAGCTGATACTAAATATAAGACTACACCAGCCCTAGCAGAATATAATTAATTTAGAATGATTCATTAGGATTCATTTGTGTTCTTGTGGCAAGCTTGTTTTTTAACAATCTTGTGGTGTGTTTGGTTTCAAAGAAATGGCAGGATATTTAGAAGGGTTGATCAGTCTTGGGCCGTCATTTGGAAAAATATTAGATTAATACTTCCTCGTGGCAGTGGCCTCTAAGTCCTTTGGTAATTATCAGTTAAGTATTATTCTTTTGGACCGAAAGCCCTGTTTATAGGTTGGGGTTCCTCTAGCATGAGTTGTATTTTTTTTATTTTATTTTTATTTTTTGTATGTTTTTGTCTTTCATGTTTCTTAATAAAAGTTCTTGATGGAAGTTCGGTTATTTAAAAAAAAAATGTGATTATGTGTTCATCACCTGAGCCATATGACAGGAAATGCATAGATATATCCTTGTACAAGGCCAGTCTTCTTTGTATCATTCCAAATTTATCGGATGTCCCAGAAGCACGAAAATCATAGGAATATAAAATTGTAGTTTAAAACATAAGTGATTACCTGAAACAGCTGATGTTACGGACCCATTACGAACTAGACTTCCCCTCTGCAATAAATGCCAAAATAGACAGCAAAAGAAGCTTATTCTGACTATAAGCTTGTAGCAAAAATAGCATAATTTGAAAGGTTTCTACCATGTTGAAAAAGCGCGCACCTTTCTATCATCTTTTAAGTTGTCTATTATTCTTTCTCTGAAATCTGCAGTTCCATAGAATGAAAGTTGAATTACATANAAAAAAAAAAAAAAAAAAAAAAAAAAAAAAAAAAAAAAAAAAAAAAAAAAAACTTGTTAATTGAAATAGTAGAAACAAATGGATATGTGTTTCCAAAGTGTACTAGACAATGTGGTCAAGCGAATAGAAAGAAGGCCATACTAGTGTTGGCCAATCCTAGCATACTGAGTGACTCAACTTTGTAAGGCCTCTACAGTCTTATTCGTGGAATGGGAGAAGATAATTGATGGGTCCATAAGTAACCTAAGTTTAGGAAATTTTCCATTTACTTACGATTTGAAACATACATAGCTCCACTACAATTAAAGAAGTTTTCTGATGACAACCACATATGAGGCCGTGAACGATTATATGGGTGTCAAAAATGTTGCCATTGGGAAATCAAGAACCTTCCTAACCACTAGAATGAGGTAGGAAAAAATCTAAAATTATCACTAGATATGCATCCATGTACAAGGCCAACGAGGTCAGAATAGAAATCAGTAACGACAGAATAACACAACAAATATATCATTGGACAGATTGGCTACCTTTTGATCGAGATCCATTTTCAACTTGTTTCCTTGAGCTCTCACTGTTGCTATGAGTTTGATTTGAGTTGCTAGGACCATCATATGCCTCAAACCCGGGTGAAACTACTGCTGCTGCAGCAGAAGATTCACTTTGAGAAGGCTCTTGAGAAACTCTGCCTGACTGTACGGGATTTACGGGATTTACAGGATTTACAAAAGCTTTGAAATCAATATCTGTTGATAGCCCAACCGTTTCCAAAATTCTATTATCCTTGACTTGAACAGGAGAGACTTCCAGAAGATAGTTTGGTGTTTGATGTAAATAATTGTTACTGCTTCTATTGAAACTAGAGTGGCCAATAGTTTCTTGAGCACAAAAATGTGCGTTTGAACTATCCTCCGGTGCCTCTTTATCAATCTGATTATTTAGCTTCTTCCGTTCTATTGTGTCCTTTAGCATGTTTACAACTGAAGAAATTTTATCTACATCATACATGTTAGATGCATTGAATGTCGATGCCGATGAATTGGATGGGGATGCAAATGTTACAGGCTGGTTTGGAACCTCACAAGTAGAAAGGTCATTGAAACCCTGCGAGTATGCAACATCTAGTTTCATTGCATGCCCTGACAAGTCATAAATGGACTGGATACCAAATGAGCCTTGATTGCTTTGCATTGCAGCGTACCTCCTCCTAGATATCATTAATAAACAAGGCATTGAAAAACAGACAAGTTCAGCCACGTAATTGACATTTTACAATAGAAATCAAGTTTCTATAGAAGGGAATATAAATTGGGTTCATCAATACAACAGTGAATGACGTTAGAGAAGGAAGGCTGCAATAAATAATCAGCAGAAATTTGAAATTTCTACAATTTCAATTTGGATTCTGAAAGCAAGTTCCATGTTAAGGGGAAAAAACTTGAAATAATCTGAAAATTTAGCTTCACGAGTTCTTAAAAGATGACATATAAGATTATTAAAAATGGCAAAACATTCTTTTATAAAAAATTTCAATATCATCATGGTGGAAGACTGGTCCACAGTATGATTACCTTAGCTCGGATGATCGACTTCTTGTCATAGGTTGAGAACTATGGAACCATGCCTGCAAAAAAACGTGAGATATTAAAAGGTTGTGATGTGCTTTATTAGCCTTAAGTTTTGAAGAGAAGATTAACAAACCTTAGCAAGATATAGGTTACTACCTTGCACTTCACCTTCAACAATATTCCTGGAAGAAGTCCAAAAAGTCAAACACTTATAAATCATCCAACAAAGGAGAGATGCCAAAACCTTCATGTTCTATTCACCTTTTAAAATGTAAGCTAATTTTCAAGCTCAAAGAATTTGGGGAACAAGCAAATTCCATTGAAATATTACCAATAGGATAAGAGCTGCGGTTCAAAAAATTGAAGAGCAAACCTGAACACTTGTTGATTAACTCCTGAGACATCATCAGCCACAGAGGCACTTTGTGGACGTAAAATATCATTGCTTATTCTCTTTTGATGCTTTCCCACATACTGAGGACTAGACAGGTCAACAATCTCAGAGGAAATCCTGCAAAAAAAAAAAAAANATAAAAAAAAAAAAAAAAAAAGGGAATAAATAACATAAAGAATAATTATACAAAATAAAAAGATGGAAGAACTGATAATATGTATGTCCTTAGAAACAAAACAGATGTTTCTGCTTTTACCTTATTTGCAACCTACCAAGCAACCAAATAAACTTAATTACCGCTACTGATGTTTGGTTAAAAAGCGGAAAACCGATCATAATCAAAACAAGACATTAGACATATTCACCTCATGAGCATTTTATAGGTGTATTAACTTAACATACCAACCTTCTTGATGCTTGTCGAATGCGATAAGCCGGACCTGATGAGTTGTTGACGTTCTGAATTAAGAAATAGATCAACAAAAATATTCATACAAGTTTTCAGAATATGAATGATTTAACTTGAGTCGAGAAAATAAATCTATCAGGTATAATGAAAAGATAGAGAAATGTTAGTGTGTTATATAACAATGTTGAACATATAATGTTTTTCTTACTCAAGCAATTGCAGAAAATGGGAAATGCATAAATAAATTGCACGGGGACTCATTATTAGATTCACACACAATGCACCAGGAAGGAAACAGGGTGATATAAGGCATTCGCCATTGTAACCGATCAGCTGCATTTGTAGCTCCAAGACTAAGCTCCCAAATCCTTGTGTAAGGGTCCTTTAAAAGGGATCAGCAATACCCACCAGATCTTCCACAAGAGATTTAACAGTAAACCTCAAGGAAGGATCAAGGGGCCAAGTCCAAGTGTCTTGAAAAGTCTTTAGTCTAACAGTGAACAAGAGGTGTGATACATTAGTTCATTCAATTGTTTCCAACTCATTAAGGTTACGACGAAGACTCAAGTGCCAAGCATCAGTTGCCTCAACCCACACTTCTGCCACTATTGTATCAGGATTAGAAATGAGTCTCAATAACTAAATTCTTTTCTAGTAAGAAACATTTATAGCTGTAGGGTTTCATAGATTTCTCAAGGCAGGTTTACAGTCACGTTATTGCAGCAAACTCTTGCATTTTCAGGATCCTCCATGAATCTTGTCATCAAAACACTGGTGAACACTGAACACCATAAACATATGGAGAAAGTGCAACTTACTAAAGTGTCACTCTAAATGTGTGCATGATGAGCAAAAACAGAGAAAGATTGATATATCAGTCATATCAGATAAAATCCAAGAAGTAGACAAGCAATTAGCATAGAGCATAACAAGGCAGACGCATTCTAAAACATATAATCTGAGTCTACTGATTTGTCTCATTTCAATGAGGTTGATTTTCTTTGCAACTTTGTTTAAAAGTGTGAACAGGGCAAACTACAAAACAGTTTCAGCAATTCTTGAACAGATTAAAGTTTTATCTTTATTTTCAACGACAAGTAAACAAAGCCAAATAGATAATAGAGCTGCTTGCCTCTCCATTTGTTAGCCAGCTTTTGAAAAGTTCCTCACTATCTGTACGGAAGCTCTGAGAAAGATTCTTAAATCCCATCATCTCCATGGTTGGTGTTGACATTCCGATTGAGTTTTCCCCCCAAGATTTAAGAAATAGCTCCTCACTTGCATTTCTATATAATTCTGATACACCCCTTCCCTCCATTTTTATGATAATATGTACTCCAATGTTTGGATCTTTTCTAGACAAGAAGAGGCCTAAATTCTACAAATAAATGCAGGTTTTAAAAAGGATCATATGCTCAGGCTATCCTTTGAAATTCCCAAATTCAACAAAATAAAAATAAAAATAAAAATAAAAACCTCAAATTGAGCAGCCTACTCTGTTTGATCTTTTCAGAACCCCAGAACTTCTGTCGAATTCTTGCACATATAGTAAGAAATAATCATTCTACTCAAGATGTTTGAACTCTTTCTACCCAGAAGAATAAATGGAAGCCCTTCAAGCCGGTGGGCACTAATAACTATATAAGAATATCACAAACCCGAAAGGGAGCATTTGTTCAACCAAAAATTATGATTAAATATATCACCACAATAGTGATAAGGACATATGAACTACCCCAATACTGTCAAACCACAACCATTGACTTCATATGATTTGAGAGTTGACAACGAAACCCCAAAACACCGTCCAAGCAATATCACAAGCAGCTAGGCCGGTAATAACTTTTTAGAACTAACAACAGACGTAATCAAAATGTGTGTATTTCAGGATGCTGCAGGGGGATATATTATTGCTCATTCAAAATTCCCCAGCAAATAGTAGGCACATAGATGTGATTTCAAAAGATTTGAAGCATCCATTAATATTAGGTTTTGTTGGAGATTCCCATGTCATAATCTGTCGTTTTACATAGATTATAAGAAGCAATTTCTTCCCTATTGGACGTCGTTGTAATTGAAAAGGTATGTCCAATATTTAAGTCCTCAATCAAACAAGCAAAGAGGACTTATTCAATCAATACAATAAAATAACCTAAAAGTATAATGAATAAATTAAAAAATACTTACGAGATAGAGCCAGATCGTGACGGCGACATGAAAATGACCAATAGCAACTGTCTCTACAATCAAATATGAAGCCGCTGAAATGGTGCTTTCATGATTTAGCGTATGCTGCAGTAGAGAAGGCCTTTCGAGTTTCTGACCTGAAAGAAGCCGACCTGTTCGATCAACGAGCGAATTACGCTGTTTCTCGTTCGGATTCTTCACATCCATCCATTGATTGAGGCTTCGTCTGTTCCATTGTTAATGAATTCTTTACAGAAATTTTCAACATCGCTTTGTTGCTCCTCCGGATGAAGGAAATCTTGTTCTTCGTTTCCCTAGAGTGAACAGTTTCTTGAGCTGAAGCATGGCGGCAAGTTTTTGAATAACTTCTGTTAAATTAAAATATTTATTCAATAATAATATTATAAAAAATAATTGTACAAAATTTTTAATAACATAAAACATTTTTAAAAATTAATTAATAATATTTATATTAACATCAAAATTACTCTTATTTGGACGTGGTCTCGGTTCATTTATATACCTTCATTTACTTGGGTGTCATGTTATTTTCTCCCGTGTCTCATCCTCTCGTTCTCGACGAGAATGAATCGAGAAAAGAAGGTGAGTACGAGAGATATGTACAACGGGTTTGAAATTAAGGAAAAAACGTACTTTCAAATGTTCGTTGACGGTAACAAGGGGTTTTACAGCTTTAACGTGAGAAAACATGTCAAATTTCATTCACCCCGTGAAAAATTGCTCATTATGCCATCCTGCCCTCCTAATTACTCTCGTTTGGATGTGGTCTCGGTTCATTATATACCTTCATTTACTTGGGTGTCATGTTATTCTTCTCCCGTGTCTCATCCTCTCGTTCTCGACGAGAATGAATCGAGAAAAGAAGGTGAGTACGAGAGATGTACAACGGGTTTGAAATTAAGGAAAAAAAAAACGCATTTTCACATGTTCGTTGATGGTAACAAGGGGTTTTACAGCTTTAACGTGAGAAAATAGTCAAATTTCATTCACCCCGTGAAAAAATGCTCATTATGTCATCCTACCCTCCTAATTACTCTAATTTGGACGTGGTCTCGATTCATTTATGTACTTCTTTTTTACTCACGTATCATATTATTTGTTGACGATAGGTATAACACGTTTTGGTGTTAGTGACAGAAACATACTCTCACGTATTGGTTGACGATAACAAATAAGTCATAGTTTCACGTATCTGATGTCAAATTTCATTCTCACAGGAAAAATGCTCATCTATGTCATATATATATATATATATATATATATATATATATATATATATATATATATCAAATTATATTGAAAATTAATTTAATTTTTAACATTAAATTATTTGTATTTATTTAGTTTCTAAGTTTTTATTAAATATTAAAAAAAAAGTTAAATTTTCAATAATGTAAATAATGACTCAAAATTATACTTTCATATTTTATTTAATTTTTTTTAAATAAAATACAATTAATAAACTAAATTGAAAGTCTAACGTTTTATTCTATATAAAATTAAATTTTAGATTGAATATATTAATTAATTTTCTATTTTTATATATATATTTATATATATATATATATATATAAAAGAAAGGGTCTGTTTCGTCATTATTGAAATAAAAAATGTTGACGTGATTGATTAAACAACTCCCTCCCACGTAAAATATTAATAATTTGTAAAAGATCAAATTTGTCCTTTTATTTGGAATGAGACGTTCAATATTGTACAATTATTGACTTCTATTAAATTAATTGTTTGAAAATAAATAATAAATTTAAATTTATTTCATTATTAAATTGTCCCAAGATTTTCAATAATTTATAACCGTTCAAATAAATTGTAAATTTTATATTTTTTTCTTTTTATTTTATAATAAATAGTCAGAAATGGAGATGAGAAGAGTGGTGAAGTAATCAATTTGATATTATAAATTTATAGGTATGTTTATAATTCAAATTAATTTGAAAAAAAAGTTTTGTTTCAATTTAGAGTGAGTTTATGTAATAAGGTCGGGAATCACTCGAGGGTTTGAATCGATGGAATAGTCAAACTAAAGTTTCTGAGCCAAAAGGTAAGGATTTTAATGCTATCAAACCCTACCGCTTGCAGATATTATCTGATTTGGCTCGTTACGTACGGTCATTAGCCTCACGATTTTAAAACGTGTTTGTCGTATAGTGGATATAGCAAGTTATCGTTTGCAAACCTCGAGATGTTATTACAACAAAGGATGAAAAAAAATCGAGAGCACTAATTCAAAATTATCTTGATTCATCTCGCTTCAGGAATTGCCAAAACATTTGATCTTCAGTCATTGCAATATAAAGGATTAGTCAATCAAATAATAGATGGTAAATGGGTTCGTTTGAAAATGAATAAATTGCTCGTCGTAGAATATTATTCTCGTAAGACTTAAACCTAACTAAAAAACAAAGGTTCGAATAATTTCGTCCTCCCCTTCGCCGAAGTCTAAGTAAAGAGACCAAAGGAAAGTAAAGTTTTGATCCATAAAATTTTCTATCATTCATAACCGGTCCAAGTGGATAATATTTGCTAACTGCGGGCTTAGACCGTTAAAAATAATATCAAAGTCAGACACCGAACAGTGTGCCAACAAAGACGTTGGCCCCCAAGAGAGGTGGATTGTGAGATCCCACATTGGTCGGAGAGGGGAACAAAACATTCCTTATAAGGGTGTGAAAGCCTCTCCCTAGTAGAGGTATTTTATAACCGTGAGGCTGACAGAGATACGTAACGAGCCAAAACGGACAATATTTACCAACGGTAGGCTTCGGTTGCTACAAAGTAAAACAAAATTAAATTGGTTAAGACATATTTATTCGATCAAGAGATCAGAGGATTAAATCACCGTATCTCCGAATGACGATTGAAAAAATGACGATATTCATGAATCAATCAACAAATATACACTGCCAATACAAAATATGATTCAATGCCAAGTTTTCCTTTCTCAAGAATGCTAATTTGATAATGTCATAGATAGAAAAAGAGTCCAAATTCCCAAAATACCTTTTTAACTTCTGGTAAGTAGAGACGAAGGTGATGAGCTCAGCAAGTTCCAGCATATTTCTGGTTTCCGCTTACCATGACTTTGCTCACACATAAGATTCTACAAGTGAATCATATATAAATCGAAAGCCTAGAAAACGGTACATTGAAACGCTTGAAACTAGTATATCTCGTCGTCGGGGACATCTGGTGACAAGAATTTTTTGGGATCTTTACTAATTTCTATATAATTTAAACTTGCCTTCACTCGTTCCGGTACTGGCACGAGAGGTATAATGCTGTCCTTGTCGATCACTCCATCGATCAATCCATATTCTACAGCCTCTATGGGGGACATATAACGATCCCTATCGATATCTTTTTGGACCTTTTCGAATGGATGGCCAGTGAACTCGGAGATGATTCTTGTAATGTTGTTCTTGTTATGCATGATTTCGCGTGCTTGAATTTCCACGTCTATTGCTTGCCCACTCGCCCCTCCAAGAGGTTGATGAACCATAATACGTGCATTAGGCATTGCGAGACGCTTTCCTTTAGTGCCACCGCCGAGGATTATGGAAGCTGTTGAGGCTGCAATGCCTAGTGCAATAGTAGAGACATCGGCCCTCACGAGCTGTACGACATCGTAGATAGCCATGGTTGCACTAATGAAAACAACATTAATAGAAGGGAATCAGGCAAGGGTAATGTAATACAACCAAACACGAAATATTAACTAAGAAGACTATCGACTTTCAGAATGATAAAGAATATGATGCAAAAATGGATGAGATCAGGTGCCACTCAGCGAAAGTCGAACGTCCTCCTGATCTAAATTTCCAAGACAGAAGAGGGAAAAACAAACATATATAGTAAAAACGCCTAATAATCGATATTTCCAGCTTCAAATAAATAATGACAAGAATTTATATACTCATAAATATGATTATATGACACTCCTACTTCTAAAATTCCTGGAACTCACAAAACAAATGAAACCACGTAATCTAGTCTGCCTTCTGCCCCTGGCCTGTTCTTGCTAAATGTGCAGGTTTGTCCGAAATGGTTTGCTTTATACGATGGAGAAGGGGCTTAGGATCTCAATCTAGGAAGATTACTGGTTTGATTGCTTGAAAGAAGACCGAACTTGGGGGACGTTAGGCTGAAAAGGAATCTGTTCGGTACACAACTGGGAGACTGGGTTTGGATTATGACAAGGTTAGAAAGGTGTGTTCGTTAATCAAAATGAGGATTAATAGATGTGGAACTTATTAAGCATAACCTTTTCGGACAAATGGGCTAGGCAGAGCACATAATTTCTTCTGCGCACGCCTCTCACGAGAAAAGAGAGATTTCCTAATGATAGATTTACCATTAGAAAGTAGTTGCACATCAAAGATGCAAAGATAGGATCATGAAAAGGTCATTCATAAGCCACAGAATTCTAAACTAAATTACTCTAGAAGGTTTCCTAATGTATATGTACATATAGGCCATGCAAACCATGTATACAAATATGTTTCCACGGTTTGCCGATCTTCCCATTCATGTAGAAACATAGAGTAGATGAGTACACTTGTCTCTAGACATAGACACAAACACATTAAATTCCTCAGTGGTCGCCCAATAGGCATATCCCTTCTCCAAAGAAGAAAGAATCTCAAAGAGGCAACATGTCACCAGTGCAGTTCAGAAAGAAACATTCAATTCTTGGTTTGGCCAACATGCTTACTCACTTAGGAGGAGTTTTAGCGCCTATCTCAAAGGAGTACTGATTTAGGAAATCGGTCCTTATAAAATGGGGTTCTTGATTGGCTCAGATCATCCATCAAGTCGACAGAGAATATCATTTGGTCATTCATTGTGAGGCCAGTTATTTGGAAGATTTGGAATGAATTGGACTCGAAGATTTTCAAGACAAAGAAACTCTCCACTCGAAGTCCTAAAAGCCTATTGTTTCATAGCTCCTTATTGGTGTAAAAATATGGTTCATTTTCTTTTTCTATAGATTTTTTTAGATTTTTTTTTTCTTATAAGAGACAATTTCATTGATGATTGAAATTTACAAAAGGGATGTAATATCCATGGTGTTTACAAAAGACCTTCCCAATTTGCAATGAGGGAGGTATAACTATAGGAAGTAAAAATATTAGACAGTTTACACCAAGATATAGCTTGGTAAACAACATTGTCGAAAAGTTTTGTAAGTATGTGTCTTTTCTGCAAATATTCTCTGATTTCTTTCTTTCCACAATTCCAAAAGAAAGCTATGATGAGATTTTTCCATAGTAGGACTTTTGCATTCTTGAAAGGGAGTATGTTAAGGCCATATCCAATATATCCTTTACCTCCCTAGTAAATGTGAGATGTCATCCGAATATATTGAGAATCGTTGTCCAAAAATATGGTTCTTTTTCGGATGGGTTTACCTATTTGTATCATTTCATTTAGTCCGTGAAATTGATTCCTATCCAGAACGGTGGGGGGTTCATCACAGAATCACATGTAAACCTTTGTGCAACATGTTGTTAATTGAATAAAAAGATGGTCCAGGATTCCTTCATTAGATATGCAGGGTAAGCGAAGGAGATAAAGCCATGGAAGGGATCATCTTTTGAATCCAATCACAAGTGTTTAGGCTCTTGTAAGTCATATCCCAAAGGAAGAACTGAGAGTTCTCCTTCCAAACCAAAGAAAAAAGGGTTTATCTAACCAGCCTTCTTTACTATTCAGCTGGAGATTGGCATCTTTCATTAATGTCCTCCGACCATTGCCATTCTTTAAAAGGACACTGATCAAAGAAATCTCATATTTTATCAATGTCAACTCTAGAACCTAAGTATCACGAAGATTGCCAATCACATATTTACTCGATTAAGTCTCTTCTAAGGGGACTCTCTTCAAGCAAGCATCCACTTTGAGAGGATGGCGGTGTTTCTAGTCCTTACATTTCAAATTCTCAAGCCACCCAAAGAAATAAGAGGACCAGCAAAGTTCCACGTAACAAGGTAGACTAACACTCTTGCACGGTTCTTTCTAATTTAAAGTTTTTTTTATGTACAAACAATTTCAATGTTGGATGTTTATATAACTTTCATAGTTCATAAGCATTTCTATTGATAGCAGGTGCATAACATGAGTATCGCTATATATTAAAAATAATTTTCCATTCCAATTTCATTGATCTACAACGAGTCCTAAATTTTCAGTGATTCATCACCGGAATGAATGCCCCCATTCGTAGGCTAAAAGTTTGTGATGCAGATGAAGAAAACTATATAGAAATTGCGAGATGCAGAGATCAAGTAACGTAGGCTAACTCTTGCATTCGGCGCGGTAAGGAAAGCATATGAAAGTTAGGCATAAATCGCATATTCCTAGAAATCAAATTACCTAAATCGTTTGGAAAGAACAGAAATGAGCTCGAATTTCATATTCCATACTTCACCAACTACATTATGCACAAAAAATCACCTCGTGAATACCTGAGAGAGCCGCCAGAGGAATTAATGAAAAGTCTGATATCTTTAGTAGAGTCCTGAGCATCCAAGAGCAAAAGCTGACTGATAATAGCATCCGCCACAAAATCATCGATGCTGTTCCCCAAGAAGACAATCCTCTCCCTGAGAAGCAGTCCCATGGCGTCAGTCTCGGCGCCTCTCTGAGCGGCATCCGGCGTTTGTGGACCCGTCATATGAACAGAACAGGACGGAGCTAGGGTTCTCGAGGGCTTACGAGCGGTTGTTTTGAGAACCGATGAAGCCGAAGGAAAAGAAACACTGGATTTGAGCTTTGGATGGAAATTTGACGGTTTTCCATGAGAATTGAGAAGGCCGAGAGAGGAGGCATGAGGAATCAGAGTAGAACAGCGTGAAAGAAGCTCCATGGATTTGCAGCACTGCCTGCTTCAGCTCTGAAACCAGGAAGAAGCTGATAGACGATGGGTTTGGGGATTTGGTTGGGTGAGAAATACAGAAATACAAAAATTTGGGGAAATTTCGCAATTTTAATAACCCACCCATGCATTTATCAAAATTGCACTTGTGCCCCAAATTCTTAACTCAATTTTATCTATAAAATATAAATATTAATATATTTTCTTTTTCACAAAAATTAAATTATTATTATTACTATTACTCTCCCATATTTTCTTGATATTTTTACCATTTTAATTTTTTTTTATTATATATATATATGTATTAGGTTATTGAGTTTGTTTATGTAACGACCCAGATCCACCGCTAGCCGATATTGTCCTCTTTGGGCTTCCCCTTTCGAGCTTCCCCTCAAGGCTTTAAAACGAGTCTGCTAGCGGAAGGTTTCCACACTCTTATAAAGGGTGATTTGTTTTCCTCCCCAACCAATGTGGGACATCACAATCCACCCTCCTTCGGGGCCCAGCGTCCTCGCTGGCACTCGTTCCTTTATCCAATCGATGTGGGACCGCCCCCAAATCCACCCCCCTTTGGGGTCCAGCGTCCTTACTGGCACACCGCCTCGTGTCTACCCCCCTTCGGGGAACAGCGAGAAGGCCGGCACATCGTCCGATGACTGGCTCTGATACCATTTGTAACGACCCAGATCCACCGCTAGCAGATATTGTCCTCTTTGGGCTTTCCCTTTCGGGCTTCCCCTCGAGGCTTTAAAACGCGTCTGCTAGGGGAAGGTTTCCACACCCTTCTAAAGGGTGATTTGTTCTCCTCCCCAACCAATGTGGGACATCACAGTTTATAGCTTGGTCAACGGTTATACTAAAGCTATATATGGTAAATAGCTATGTACAGTAAATGGTTAAATCTAGTAAAACTATATACAGTAAACTTAACCATATATATCTGAGCTTTAAAAATGTACTTTCTCTGTTCTCTATATTCTTTCTTACCATACACACATACCTTAAGTCATCAATACAAATCTAATANCCCTTTCGAGCTTCCCCTCAAGGCTTTAAAACGAGTCTGCTAGCGGAAGGTTTCCACACTCNGATCCTAACAAAAAATAAATAAATATATATATATATATATATAGAAATACTTTTAAAATAGCTATTGATATATTATTTTCAATATTTGAGTGTTTTTACCTTTGTTTTGGAATTTTAAATCTATTATTTGAATTTAGAAAATTATTTTTATTTATTTTTAATCCATGAAGATGATAAGCTCTAACAATGTTGGATTTTACGAAGCTAAAGGTCCTTCTAAAATCCTTGCAAACGTTCACAAAAGCTAATTTAACGAATTGATTCCAACCAAGAGCTGGTTAGAAGATGAATGACTCTTAGATCGAACTTGGAATCTATAATAGTCACTCTTAGATTCCAAGACGACTCACTCAACCAGGTTTGAAAAAGAATAACATCAAAAAAAGTACGAAGAAAACACAAAAGGTTTTATTTGTATTCAATAATGATTCTCAAACATGAATATTAGATGCCTTTCAAAAAAAGATAATCCAAACATAACGAACTTCATCTACAAACTACAACTACCAATAAAAACTAGTAAATACAAGTGAACGTGTTTTTTATTATTTTCTTATGATCTAAATAGTAAAAAAAAAAATTAATAAAAATTTTTAATATGAATTTTGAATTTAAAATTTAAAATTGTAAAATTATATTAAAAAACGAATTAATATAGTATTTTATATTAATTTATTTTTTGTTAAATTAAAAAATATATAATATAATTAAACTAACATAAGGTTCGAATTATTCGCTTAAATTTGTTGTATTAAAAAATATATATTATAAATTATAAAACAAAAATTATTTTATAATTTATAATTATTATTATTTTCTAAAACATCCTTTTTTTTTTCTTTTTTTTTTTTCTAAACCCTAATTTACCGCCACGCCTTTCCTTCCCATTACTAGCCACTGTATCTCGACTCTCCCCACGCCGCTCACCTCTTCTGCCTGACGCCATCTCAACGGCTGCCGCCGCACGTTGCAGTCTCAGCCTCCCGGCGATCTCACCGCCGCTCCCTCCGTTTCACAGTCTTTCGCCTCACCGAGTAATCAGCGTTACTTGCTTTGTTGTTGGTTTTTTTTTTTCTTATATATTTATTCTTCCAAATTAGGGTGTTCCAAACAAGGTTAATGTGCCATATCTGAAATTCCGATCAATTTTACTTCGGCACGTTCTCGATACATGCTTCTTCTAACCGGAATTTACTTTTTTTTTTATTGCGATTCGTCGAAACGGAAATGGATCCTTGGTTTTGATTCATTTCTGTCTTGTTTGTGTTCTGTGGAATTTTATCCGCTTTTCTTGATTTGTGTGTGATTTGCAATTTGGAATTTGGATCATTTGGCCGATGTGATGCTGTTTCTATAACTAGCCGGTGATTAAGGTGTAGATAATGATAAGTGATAACTAAGGTGAATGGCGTCATTTTCCGATTTCCGACTGATTAGATTGAATATTTCTCACCTTTTCCTTTTCTGTGATGGATTTTTCTTTCTCCGGCGAAGGTTTTTTTTGCTGATGGATTTTGTGCTGCTTCCTAGGTGATAACAGAGCAACGGACTGTAACAACACAAATTGCTTATGAAAACTCTATTCTTACGCAAGTCCTGCTGCACAAAATACAGTCCCCAACCTGTACCGTTTGGAATTTCATCGAGCTTGATCTTCTGTCTGTAGAAGCTTGTTGGCAGTAATTCAAACTCATTTTCGCAGATCGTTCTACTTCTGTTCCTATTGTTTGGAGTATTTTTGGGTCACAGCTGATTCTACAAGAGAGAGTCGAAAATGGCCTTTAGAGGAAAGGAAATGATGAAGAAGATATTGAAGAAGGTTGGAGAAAACAATCTTGCGCCTGGAGTGAAGGATTCATTGAAGAAATGTATTCCAGACTCCAAAATAGTGATGAATAGGGCTAAGCGCGGTATTTTTGCTGGCCGTCACATCCAATTCGGTAACCGTATCAGTGAAGATGGTGGCAACAAGTATGAACCTCTTTTCTTTCCTTTATTTTTTTCAAAATCTATGGTCGATTCTCTCTGAATTTGGATGCATTTTATTGATTTGCCGAATTCCGTGGTTCGAAACCATTAGTCCCTTTCCCAGTATGAGCATAGCTTAACGGTTAAAGGATATCATGTTAAGCCCAAGCCTGCCACTAGCCGATATTGTCCTCTTTGAGATTTCCCTATTGGGCTTCCCCTCAAGGTTTTAAAATGCATCTACTATGGAGAAGTTTCCACACTCTTGTAAGAAATGTTTCATCCCCCTCTCCAACCAATGTAGGATCTCACAATCCACCTCTTTGGAGGTCAGTGTGACACACCGCCCAGTGTCTGGCTCTGATACCATTTGTAATAGCCTAAGCCCACCGCTAACAGATATTGTCCTCTTTGAGATTTCCCTGCTGGGCTTCCTCTCAAGGTTTTAAAACGTGTCTACTAGGGAGAGGTTTCCACACCCTTATGTTTCGTTCCCCTCTCCAACCAATGTGGGATCTCATAATCCACCCCCTTGGAGGTCAGCGTCCTCACTGACACATCACCCGGTGTCTGGCTCTGATACCATTTGTAATAGTCTAAGCCCACCGCTAGCAGATATTGTCCTCTTTGGGATTTCTCTGTTACTATTTCAAAAATTCTTTACGTCTTTGTGTTCATGCTTCTGATTTTTTCTTATCTGTTTGTTGCTGCCTTCTTGATGAGTGTTTGGATTTTGGATGCGGGGTTAGCATATGAATCAATTGTTCTGCTAAAATTCTTAACCACACTACTTGATTACGACTTGTAGTTAGAATCAAGTGGAGATCTTGTAATTGCTTTGCTCTGAGGTTTTCATGCCCCACTCCTTTTGTCAATCTATGAACATGTGGAAGAACCCTAAGATAGGGTGATTGGGGGCGTAAAGTCGGGCTTCAGCGTGTGCCTCGCTTCCTAAGCCCAACAGCCCCGACCCTCTGTTTGACAACCCAAGTTCAATTAGAGAAACCAACCGGCTCGAACAACATCCTACTATTCAACCCCTCCATCGCTCACTATTTCAACCCAAGCTTCCTAAACTTGTGCCCCCAAATACAGAACCTGTGAACCCAAATGATCCATTAGAATTTGGGAAGAGAAAATGAACTTATAGTTGTGTTTCCTTCTGTGTGTGAACGTTATTGGTTTTTGCTTTATGTTTGTAGCCTTATATTTACATGTCAAGGGTATGCCTCTCTTGCTCTTGTATTCAGAAATTCGAGAGCACGATATAATAATTTCGTTTTCTTCCTTTGTTTCGGCCTTATGTCATATAAGGGTTCGGTGCGTTTTACGATTATTTACGATTATTTTGTCATGCTATCAATTTTCAATTTTGGAGTATTAGCCGTAATGTGCTGGTGCTTATAGGTCAAGAAGGAACTGGAAACCAAATGTCCAAGGGAAGCGACTTTTCAGTTATATTCTAGACCGCCATATTCGAGTTAAAGTCACCACTCATGCCCTTCGATGCATCGACAAGGCCGGTGGAATTGATGAGTATCTGCTGAAAACTCCATACCACAAAATGGACACTGAAATTGGGCTGTTTTGGAAGGCAAAAATCGAGAAGCTGTACGAAGAACTCGGGCAGATGGAGGTCGTTTTCTTCTCACCGGAGGACGAAGCTAAATTTGAACAGGGCTTTAGAGACCTGAAATTATCCGAGAGGGCAGCACGAAAGGAGGCGAGAAGACGGATGTATGGTAGTTCGACCCAACATGATCAGATCGAAGAGGGACAAGCAGACCGTGCTGAATCTAGCGAGGAAGTTGCAGGTTCCGAAGGAGGCTCCCATGGTGGTGATGGTCCACAGCAATGGGTATCCAACGCCTAATTAATTATAGGACGACTTTTTTTCCAACTTCTGAGTTCTTCAAGCCTTGACTCGTTCCTACCTTTTCACTGAAATCCTTTGTAGCTTATTTGTATTTGGTTTAATGTTATTAAATGTATTCAGATAGAAATGAGAATTGTTTTTTTTGGTAATTGAGATGTGAAATCTTAAAACTTATTGTTCAATAAGATTAGGCTTAATATATGATTTCCCCCATTTTTGTTTTCAACTTTTATGACTCTCTTCTTTTAGCTATGTATTTACTTTCTTCTCCAAACATTTAAGATCGTCTCATGTTTTGTACTACCCTATCACCCCCCGAAGATGTGGACGGTGAAGGCTTCTGGTCCCCCCTACATGATCGTGTTGCCTATTTATTTTTATTATTTTCAAGATTGAAGATTATCCCTTGAAGACTATCCCTTGAAGACTATCCCTGACTAACAGAGTCCTCTTTTTTTTTTTTTAAGACTTTGGATTAAGAAAGTAAAGTTTTTTTTTTTTTTTTTAATTATTTTTTATTCTTGATATCGAATAGAGGGAATTATTTGTTTTATTTTTTAAAATAAAGGTTTAAATGTTCCTCAAAAGTAAGTAGATACCAAACATATAAAATGCTGTTAATTGATAATTCTGTTTGGAACAGAAATAATGTTGTTATTTGTTAATTCTGGTGTGGAACAGTCTGTTAATTGTTATAATTCTGGTGTGGAACAGACTGTTAATTGTTAATTCTGTTGTGGAACATACTATTATTGCGAAAATCGGTGAATACAATCCAGAATATGAACCATAAAAGAAAATACCGACTAAATCGATCACAGGAATACCCTAAATCGATCACAGGAATGCCAGTACCTATTCTCCAAAGAGGAATCCTTTAAGTAGTCTCGGTCATTTGTCCCACTTCCCTCTCCATTTCATTAAGAATCCTTTAAGTAGTCTCAGTCATTTGTCCCACTTCCCTCTTCATTTCATTAAGGATCCTTTAAGTAGTCTCGGTCATTTGTCCCACTTCCCTCTCCATTTCATTAAGGGGTCATATTGTCCCACTTCCCTCCCCTTTTCATTAAGTGGTCATACAGACTATTATTGCGAAAATTAGTGAATACAATCCAGAATATAAACCATAAAAGAAAATACCAACTAAATCGATCACAGGAATACCCTAAATCGTGCCAGTTACAGAACCTATTATCCAAAGAGGAATCATTCCAATAGTCTCAGTCATTTGTCCCACTTCCCTCCCCATTTCATCAAGTGGTCGTGAGACCCTAAAAAAGAAACGGTAGGTACAGCTAGTCCGTGAACCGCCAACCATCGCACTGTAAAAAATAGGATAAGTTAGAACAAACTATTATTGCGAAAATCAGTAAATTTCATCTTTGGACCAAAAGCAGGCAAAGGTGGAATACCAGGTTCAGCATAGTTCATATTGATTAGATTAATCAACTAAGTTAAAAGTAAAAATTTAAAATTAATTTTCTAAAAATATTTTTTGATTAATTTACTTTATTTAATTTAAAATGTAGAATTAGTATTATCTTTGTTGGAATAAAATTATAATTTTTTTTTTAATTTACTTATATTCAGATTAATTAATCATAGTTGAAAATATGTATAATTTTTTAATTTCAAATCTCCAACATTTGGTAACCAAACGTAACACAATTTCTGTCGGAAATACTAATATTTATTTTATTTTATTTTGGAAATTAAAATATTTGTAATAACTTGGACAACAAGCTTAGCCTCTCCTCTCACACGTTTACTCCGACGGAAACCACGGCTGTGATCCGAAATCGTCACAGCGCGGTCATCCTATCAATATGCCCCCATTTTGTTAACTTCTAAGAAATTCCATTCTACTTTGAAGGTCGATGTTTTTTTTAATTTAATTTTAATTTATTTTAAAAGTAATTGTAATTTCCCACCTTCCATTTTTTCTCAATAAATGTGATTTAATAAAATAAAATAAATAAATTATTTTATCTTTATTTAATTTAGCTATTTTTTAAGTATTAAAAATTGGTAGAATTTTTAATTTTGTATTTAATCGGTAAATTACCTTTTAATTTTAATTTTTAAAATTTTGAAATTTGTCTCTTGAATTATTTTTCCTTTAAAATTTATTTTATTTTTATCTCTGTAAAAATTTAAATAAAGGGTAAAATTGTAATATTCGTTGTCTACTTATGAAATTCAAAGTCATAATAAATGGGACCACCTATGATTCAAACCCGACCCAAGTAATAGATTAAAAATATTCTTTTAAATTTACATAATATTACATAATTATTTTAATTTAGTGACTGTTAAAAGGAGTAATTCATTGAAAAAAAAAACAAAATAAAATTTCTAAAAATATTACGTTTAAATTATTTATAATAGACTTTTTTTTTTTTCGTCCAATAAAAAACAAACACGTTTATGGCGCATTTCGTATACCACGGCTGTGACCAGCAATCGTCACAGCTCTGTGATCCCATCAAATACGCCCCCATTTTCTCGACTACTAGGAAATTGTTAAATTTTTAATTTTAATTTATTTTTATATAATTTACCTCCAAATTAAGTTATATCCCTTTATTTTAAATTTTATATTTAATAAGTCTATTCAAAGTCTTGAGATTTTTTTATTTATTTATATTTTAATTTTTAATTTTGTGTATAATAAATTTATGAAGTTTTGTGTTTAATAATTTATTCTATTTAATTTTTTTAAAAAAAATAATTTTAATGATAGTGTGAATTTTAACAAATGGGAAAGTTGATAATTAAAATTGTAATTTATTTTTTAATTATTAAATTCTTTTAGTTGATAATTAAAATTTCGAGTGGGACCCACAGAAATGTTTAATTGTGTAATTAATTTATGTTTTATCTAAGAATTTTGGTGGTCACTACGTGTCAAGATCTGATTGGATAACCTCCAATATAATTTTTAAAATATTAATAATTGTGGATGGACTCCCTATAAATTCTTCATCCTTCGTTTTTGCTCTTCGTGTCTTCCGCTTCATTTTCGTTACACAAACTTCAAACATTTCATTTCACAGTCGATGGAAAAGGGGAAAATGGCAGAGAACGCAACGCCAATGGTGCTCCGCATGAAGAAGGCATTGACGAAACTCACTGCCTTCGTCCGCTTCTGTCACGTTTGCCGGCCGCCTTCCCGGCGGATGCGGTCATTCGATTCCGACGGTCAGACGGCAGGGCTGAGGAGTATCTTGGGAGACGAAAGCATCATTGAGAAATGCTCTGTGAGAAAGCTCGAGCGTGGTGAGAGTTCGAGGAATGGAAGCTGTGAAGACGATGTCGATCAGCGAGCGCAGATTTTCATCGACAATTTCCGCCGTCAATTGATGCTAGAAAGACAAATTTCTTTGAAATTGAGGTACTATGGTATTAATAGCTCTGAAATCGATTACGAAGCGAGATCTCCGCCGTTCTCGTCCTCGATTCGTTGAACGAATTTATTTTTCATATTGAAGTGAAATTGCTGTGTTGTTGAGTTCTGTAACGAAGTTAGCATGATTTTTGAGTGAAGTAAAACCGAAGAAATTCGGAAGAGAGTGCTTATTCCTGGAATTTTGATTTGTTGTGTGTTTTTGTCTTCTCGTTTAAGTTTCTCATCAGTTGTTCATGGCTTCAGTTTTCCAGATTTGTAATTGTTTATGCGTCGAATATATATTTATCACTTGAATGCTGTTAAATTCTTGATGAATTGAATTCTTCTGTTCTATTTGGATCTGTTGCTTAGAACAGTCTCTCAATAGTATGAACTCACCGAATAAAAAATTTGTGAAATACACGCAAAGTTCGCGGACTGCCCTGGTACTCTGTCCATGGCGAATTCCCGTCCTGAAACCAACATTTCTTCATTTGCACCAGGATTTCAATCTCTCTATATCGATATGAATATCACATTTTATTGAAATATCATAGAATTGAAACCTCTATATCGAAATGAATATCACATTCTAATTCTAACATTACTGCGATTGAGTGGTTCATTGGAAAATACATGAAATTCACTCAAGTTTTTGAAACCATAGGTGTTGTAAAGGTTGTTGAGAAGGTCGAGTATTATTATTGGTTAGAGTCAACTTTGTTAGCTGTTCAAACATATGAATATGTGTAGTGTTAGATCAAAAATCAAAAAGCTTATGAAATTACTCGTACATTCCTAAAATTTATAATATGAAAATGACATGATATAATAATAGTCAATAATTTGATATAAAGTTTCGTCATCTTTATTATATAAATATACATAAACATAATAATAAAAGTTAACTTGAGAGTTTAATTTTAATGATATAATTCGTAACAAATTAAAATGTTAACTATAGTTTTAATTTTTTTTTTTTAATGAAATGGAAATTGCTGACATGTCAATGGAAATATTACTAAATATATATTTTAAAAAATTGGACACTAAAATATTTGCCACGTAGACAAGAAGCTCTTGTTTGAGCAGACCGAACTACGGCTGTGATCCGTAATCGTCACAGCCCTGTCATCCCATCAAATGCACCCTCATTTTATCGACTGTATTGTAAAAAAAATAACTAAACAAAACTAAAAATATATATTAAAAATCATGAAACGTGGCAAAAGCCCATTGGACCTCTCCGATCAAGTTTTGTGGGCTTTCAAGACTTCAAGGATGGGCCTCAGGCGTGTTGTATTCATGGGCCTACTTGGACCGTAAAGCCCATTTCCTCTTTTATTATTTTCCAAAAATATTTAAATTTGCATCAATATATTATTTTTTAATTACTTATAAAAGTCAATCCAATCGGAGTTGAACTCGTGTCCTTACCTTCGTTTGGTCTCGTCAATTTCAACACGACTCAACTAGTTAAGATACTATACTTTCAACTCGCAGTTAGAGACTCGAGACTCGAACATATCGTTGAGCAAAAGAAATTGTTTTTAATAAATTTTAAATTTAGTCTATTTATTTTTAATAAAAAATGAATTTAAATTTAGTTATTCAAAGTAAGTATTACTTTTTTTTCAATTAAAAATATATAGAATAAAAGTAAAGATTTAAAATAAGGTGACTAAATTAAAATATATCTGAATCAAAAAATGTTTTAATGAATAATTTATTAAAGTGGGGGCCACATGACACGTGTCGAGATCACAAGGCTCAATTGGGAGTGCCAACGCTTAGAGATCATCGAAATAATAAACAATACTGGACCCCACAGGGTTGCGTAATTTTCCCCCGCCCATCCGTAGCTGATCGGGAGGAATATCCCCACTCGTGTGGTCCCCACTGGATTCGACTTCGTTATATCGTGCGTCCACTCGGCGATTTAGTCTCTTTACCTTTTATTTATTTTTAAATAATAATAATAATAATTTAGATCAAATTTGTTAATAATTTCGTTTGGTTGAATAAACATTTAAGTTATTTTTAAAATTTATTTTTTAAAAATTTTATTTCTCCAATAACATCTTAATTTCAAAAAAACAAAAACTAGTTATCGTACCTAAAATATATTCCATTTACTCGTATTAAAATTATAATGTAATAACAATTTAATTTTCGTATTTATTCGTAATAATTTAGTTATTATTGTAAAAATTATTGTTAAAATTTTAATAAATTTTGTTACGATCGAATATCAACCATATTTATAAATTACAAAAAATAATTAAATTATTATATCATATAAATTAATACTCTAGTGTAGAGATTAAATTATTATATATTGAGAATAGAAGGAAATAATTTTGAAATAATTAAATTAATTATATCATTTTAAAATTATTTTCCAATTCTTTTAGTCACACGTTTCAATTATAAAGTTATAAAAAATATATTAAACTAATTTTCAATGAAAAAAAAAAAAGAAAAAATAGAGAATAAACCTAACAAAAATAATTTTAACAATTTTTAAATTAGTCCCAACTATTTTAGATAATTTGTGATTGGTCCCTATATTTTGACTTTATTTGATTTTGGTCCATATATAAACAATTTAAGAATATATGTATTAAAATGAATAAAAAACAAATGTAAAGAAACCAACCAGTATTTATTTATTTATTTTTAAAAATTTATTAAAAAGAAAATATAGTTTTATTTATTTATTTATTTATTTATATATATATATAAATTTCTTTTGAAGGCGATTACTCGGCGATTTATTCCTTCTGTTCTACTCACCTCCATGTATTTAAAAGCTCCACACTCGTCGTCCTTCCCAGTTAGTATTTCGTTTCTGTATTGAGCTTCGAGTCGCCATGGGTTTGAAGGTAGGTTTCTCTCTCATTCTTCTTCTGAATTCTCAGATTCTTTACGTTATTAGCTTCGAAGCTCTCAATCCTTCTCTTTATGTCATTTTCTTGTTCGACCAGTAGTTGAATTCTTCGTTTAGAATGGGTGATTTGATGCCGAATGATTATGCTTTAGCTTTTCGTTGGTGATGATCTTGGCATTGAGTTAGGGTATTAGTGCAGATCGCAGCGTGTCTCTTGTTTTGCGTCATAGTTATGCATTGATAATATGTTAGATTTGTTGGACTTCGTTAGAATGATTTCTGTTGGATTTATCTTTTCAGATCTGTATATTTTTTAGTCGATCTGTGTTTTCCTTCCGAAGAATGAACGACATCTGGTCGTTCCAGATCGACAGATGTGAATCTTTTGGTTGTTTCCGAATTGATTGCTTGAGTTATTACACTGTTGCGGGACTCTAGATATTTAGGGCAATAGGTGCAGAGAATTGTAAGAACTTCATATATTTGTTGTTATATGGAACTAAAAGCACGCAGTCTGTATCACAACTTGATGAGGCTGAGTTCTGCAGGAGGAGTTTGAGGAGTATGCTGAGAAGGCAAAGACCTTGCCGGAGAACACAAGCAATGAAAACAAACTCATTCTCTATGGACTATACAAGCAGGCCACTGTTGGACCCGTGAACACTAGTAAGTACTGTCTTTCATTGAATATAATTTCTAAAGAAAAATTGTGTATAGATGGAATTATGTGATCAAATTCTCCAATTTAACCGTTTATTGCAACTATGACTGATTTGTAGGCCGACCTGGAGTGTTCAACCAGAGAGACAGAGCCAAATGGGATGCCTGGAAGGCTGTTGAAGGTAAGTTTTCTCAGAATTCAACACTATGAAATGGATTTTCTCTATTTTGCGATGACATTGAAATATGTTTACTCTTTTTTGCCATGAACTCTATTAGATTAAAGATTTGTAAAAAATGTACAACAGTGAGCTTGATTGAAGAGAATTAAATGTTTTTGCAGCAAAATCCAAGGATGATGCAATGAGCGACTACATCACGAAGGTGAAACAGTTACAAGAGGCAGCTGCTGCTAACTGATAAGTTTCTCTGATTATCTGTATGAACAATGATGTTGAAATAATCCTTGTTTTAAGTTCAGTACTTTTATCATATTTATCTAAATTGTGTAACAATGAACTATGTGCAAGTATTATTACTATTGGATTTCGCTAATGAATCTTCAACCTTTTAACCAAATTAATATACTTGGGCTTGTTAATTGCTTTTTTCATTTTTTCCATAAGTGTAGACAGTGTCAACAGGATTTGGAAACTAGAGTTTATTTTAGGATACTTGCAAAATTTCACAAATAAAGCTAATTGAACAATTTCATCTTTAGAGTCAGCCAAAGAACGGCTAAAGAACGTTCTCTTTAGACTTTCTCTTTCGAGCTTTTTTTCAAGATTTTAAAAATGCATCTGCTAGGGAGAGGTTTTCACACTTTTATAAAGAATGTTCCGTTCTCCTCTCCAACCGATGTGAGATCTCACTATCCACCCCCTTCAGGGCACGCTGACACTAGTTCTCTTCTCCAATCGACGTGAGATTTCACAATCCAACTCCTTCAGGGCCCAGTGTCGCACGTTTCTCTCTTTAATCGATATGGGATCTTACATCCACCCTCCTTCACAGTCCAGTGTCCTCACTGGCACACCACTCGGTGTCCACCCTCCTTCGAGATTCAATGTCATTGCTGGCACACTATCTGGTATCTGGTTCTGATACCATTTGTAACCGTTCAAATTCACTGCTATCAAATATTGTCTTTTTTGGGCTTTTTCTCAAAGTTTTTAAAACGCATATGATAGGGAGAGATTTCCACCCTCTTTTGCTATCAAATATTGTCCTCTATGGGCTTTTCCTCAAAGTTTTTAAAACGCATATGCTAAGGAGAGATTTCCACCCTCTTTTAAATAATGTTTTGTTCCCCTCTCCTACCGGCCTCATTAAGAACTATTGCCAGCAGCCCCATGATCCATTCAAACACTAGAATTACAGGTCTTGATAGGTCTTGATATCGCATGTGCACGTGGATGATACACTTATCATCTCAGATGAACCAGCAGATGTTACAACCCTGTTCATCATAATCAAAGGGCTCATCCATGTTTGTTTGAATTGAATGTCTTCCTCTTTCAACTCTCATAAAAAGCATGCATTTTTCCCCATCAAAGCTATAGCAGTGGCTCGGGGACACTTGTCCACGGCTAGCCTCCTCTAGAGTCACGGGTAGCCGTACAACAATTGTATTCATTCAATAGGTTACGTGCTAATTAAGAGAAAGATCATAGATATATAAGAGAAGGATATTATTTTTTAGAAAAAGCAAAAGTAAAATGAGAGAGTCTTTTTTATGGGTAAATAGTTTTTAAAAGTCCTTAAAATTTCAATTTAGTGTGTAAGAAGTTTTTGAATTTTGACTGAGTATCTAATATGAACTTTACCTTTCCATGATTTACTGACATTAAATTAAAAGTTTAAGAATTTTTTTTTTAATATGTCAATGATGGGTGGAGAGTATTTATTTATAGGTTAAATTAAATTTTATTAGAAATTTTATTTATGGATTGAACAAGTTCCAAAATTAAACTTTGTAATTTAATTTTATTATAATATTTTTAAGCAAAGAATCGGATACACGTAAGTTTTCAAATGATTAACGATTTTCGTCCAAAACTAATTATAAGGACAAAACTCATAATTAGATTCTATTTTTATTAATCTTCCCTTTCATAAATATAAAATTAATATACTTTTATTACATTAATTGAAAAAGTATTTATGTATTTATGAAGAAATCCCGGTTCACATGTGGTCGATCCACCTTACCCTGACATCTATCAACACCGTCTATTCTACACTTACCTGAAAAGGATCGATAACTATCTTAAAAATTTAGAGATCAAAATAGTACTAAATTCAAATGGTCTATTCTACACTTATCTGAAAAGGATCGATAACTATCTTAAAAATTTAGAGATCAAAATAGTACTAAATTCAAATGGGTAAAATTTAGATTTGTTACAGGATGAAAGTCCGACGTTGGCTAAATGATTATGGGTTTATAAACAAAGAATCCTTTCTCCATTGTTACGAGGCCTTTTGGGGAAGCCCAAAGCAAAGCGACGAGAGCTTATGCTTCCAAGTGGACAATATCATACCATTGTGGAGAGTCGTGTTCGTCTAACGTAGTATCAGAGCTATGCTCTAAACTTAGTCGTGGGATGCTCAAAGTGGACAATATGATATCATTATGAAGAGTCGTCTTCGTCTAACAAGATTCTTCATCTTCATTTTCGACGGAAAGGTGTATTTTTCACTCAAGAAAAATATATAATTAGGAATAGGTGTGTTACTCATTAAATTGCTCTGATTATCAAGTTCTAGAATGGATGCTGGGAAGTGTCCTGTCCACTCAACTGCTCGAATTAGCAAATTATCACATTTCATTAGTATATACAACTCCTGTAAGATCTTCCCCTTGCGATGAAATTTCAATTCTCATGAACATGACAACAAATCTCTGGGATTTCTCACTTTTAGGCCACTGAAGAAGCAGCAGAACACAATGGATATGGCGAGCAGCAGCTAAATTAACTGAAAAGAAAGAGATTATTATTTTTTAATCCTGAAAAGTTATTATGAGGGCTGTGCATAGTTGGGGCGCGTAATATAAAAAGGTTGAGCTCGAAAGTGATGGAAGAATCATCAGTTTTGAGTGGCCTAGTGGCTCGATGTGGGCGATCATCGGGATATATTCCTTGGCTTAATCGGACTCCCAATTCTATACATCGCATTTGTACAACAAGAATATCTGGTGCTCGTTCTTGTGATTCGAACAAGCTTCATTTCTCCAGGTTCTTGCTAGTTTTTTATTTTTTTACCTTATCTTTGCCCTTGACGATTCAGATTAGTTCGTTTTCGTTAGGATTTTGATGGTTTATTTGTTCATCGATGCTGTTTTTGATTGTTGTGTTGATCATTTCACATAAATTTGATCGCACTTTTGGCATTTCTCGACATATTCGACTCGAAATCAGTAGCAATTCGGAACTCACGTCCTCTCTGAGGAATAATGATCTGTTTGATTTCAGAAACGAGCTTGAATGATTGAATCCGCACATTTTAGACTCTCGTTTCTTGAGCTACATCATAATAGAGATGATCCCAATTGAATGTGACAAAGAGCCAATCTGTTCTCTGTTTAACTTTCTTTTTGTATGGTTTTTCACATCTTGGTCTACAAAATCTTAGCTGTTTTTGTGAGATCCCACGTAGGTTGGGGAGAAGAACGAAACATTCTTTATAAGAGTGTGGAAACCTCCCCCTAGCAGATGCGTTTTAAAAATCTTGAGGGGAAGTCTGAAAGTGAAAATCCAAAGAGGACAATATCTTCTAGCGGTGGCCTTGGGCTGTTACGAATGGTATCAGAGCCAGACATCAAGCGATGTGCTAGCGAGGAGGCTGAGCCCTGAAGGGGGTGGACACGTGGCGGTGTGCCAGCAAGGATGCTGGGCCCCAAAAATGGGTGGATTGTGAGATCCCACATCGGTTGGGGAGGAGAACAAAACATTCTGTACAAAGATGTGGAAACCTCTCCCTAGCATATGCTTTTTAAAATCTTGAAGGGAAGCCCGAAAGGGAAAGCCCAAAGAGGACATTATTCGCTAGCGGTGGGCTTGTGCCGTTGCAAATGGTATTAGAGCTAGACACCAGGTGATGTGCTCGCGAGGAGTTTGAGCTCCAAAGGGGGTGGTCACGAGGCGGTGTGCCAACAAGGATGCTGGGTCCCAACAGGGGTGGATTGGGGGTCCCACATCGATTGGAGAAGGGAACGAGTGCCAGCGAGGACGCTGGGCCCGAAGAGGGGTGGATTGTGAGATCCCACATTGGTTGGGGAGGAGAACAAAACATGCTTATAAGGGTGTGAAAATCTCAAATTGTGCATGCTTGGATTTAATGTTTATACTCTAATCTGAATTGGCCCAGAGTGACATATTCATTTCAAATTTTGGGTATTTGATCATTGAGGCTTAACTATCTGAATGTTTTTTCCCTTTGATTTTTGGGATACAGGAGAAAGTGGACAAACAAGAAGTTGATTTCAGGAAAGTTTACGTGTAAAATGGGGAACACCAAAGAGAAAGGAATCACAATAGACACTCTCTCTGGGAATATGATTTTTGAGCCTATACTGGAAGATGGTGTTTTTCGATTTGATTGTTCTGCAAACGATAGAGCTGCGGCTTATCCAAGTTTTTCTTTCATAAAATCTAAGGATAGAGACACACCGATTTCTAGCCAGAAGCTTGCTACATATGTTCCTGTTTTCGAGTGTCACCTTGGCCAGCAGATTGTTAAACTTCAGGTCCGTTTTCGTATAAATATTATCGTTTGTCATTTGATATCTTGCAGTTATGGTTTCTGATCATGAATTATATACACTTTGAGTCTTGAAATCCATTCAAAGTAATTTGACAAATTTGACTTCTACAGCTTCCTGCTGGTACCTCCTTTTATGGAACTGGGGAAGTTAGTGGACAACTCGAGCGAACGGGGAAAAGAGTACGTTAATAATTCGGTATACTTGATATTAGTTAGTTAATTCTTCTTGACCTTAGCAGTTCCCTCCCTTGTAGATTTTCACATGGAACACAGATGCTTATGGATATGGTTCTGGAACTACATCCTTGTACCAATCACATCCATGGGTGTTGGCCATTCTTCCAAATGGGGAGGCACTAGGCGTTCTTGCCGACACGTCCCTGCGTTGTGAGATTGATCTGAGGGAAGATTCAATAATACATTTCATCGCTCCTTCCTCATATCCCGTCATTACATTCGGTCCATTTTCCTCGCCATCAGCTGTTTTAAAGTCCTTCTCTAAGGCAGTTGGTAACTTGCTTTTCAATTCTTAACTTTTCTGTATTTTTACATTGCTTTAACTCATCAAACAAGATTTATAATTTATAATTTTTGGTCGATGAAGTTATTGCTCAATAGTTCGATCGTTGTAATCGAGTCGTCAGCATCTATAATTTGTTATAAGCCTTAACGGGTTATTTTCTCACTAGGCACTGTGTTTATGCCCCCAAAATGGGCCTTGGGCTACCACCAATGCCGTTGGAGCTATGATTCTGCTGATCGAGTACTCGAGGTAGGCTGGAATACACTGATATTTTCATAATCAGGGACAATTGGTCTTATGAATATGGCTTTGTGCAGGACTAGTATATCTATGTCAGCCCAACTACTGTTATATTTTAAGCAAATGTTCATGTCTTTTCCATTCTTGGCTATGCAAGAAGCAAAACACAACAAATCTAGTTAGAATTTAGTCTATTTAAGGTCCTATAAGGAATAGTTAAGCTGTTAATCAGTTTCTTTTTCTGCAAACTATTGCAGGTTTCAAGAACGTTTCGAGAGAAAAATATACCCTGCGATGTTATATGGATGGACATAGACTACATGGATGGTTTCCGTTGTTTCACTTTCGACCCTGTATGTCATTGTCTAATTGATCTCCATCGATGACAACTACATTTTACTTATTATTTTAATCATCTTTAACATGATTATACGTCTAAATGGTTCTTCACATGCATCTCTTACCTTCGGGGTTTGAACTTAATTATCGTATCTTTTCTATACACTAAATGGAGAAAAGGCATGCATATAATAGTGACATTTTCTCAGGAGCGTTTTGCTGATCCAAAAACTTTGGTGAACGATCTTCACCAAATTGGTATTAAAGCTATTTGGATGCTTGATCCTGGAATCAAACATGAAAAAGGTTATTTTGTATATGACAGTGGTTCTGAAAAAAATGTTTGGGTCCAAAAAGCTAATGGAGAACCTTACGTAGGTATGTGTCTTATCATTGGCACTTAAATTGTGACCTTTTAATGGTATACTAAACACTTCTGAATTGTCTTAGGCGAGGTCTGGCCCGGGCCGTGTGTATTTCCTGAATTTACACAAGCTAAAGCTCGAGATTGGTGGGCAAATTTAGTTAAGGATTTTGTTTCTAATGGTGTTGATGGTATATGGAATGACATGAATGAACCAGCTATTTTTAAGGTAATGCTACATGTAAATTATTTTTAGTTTGTGCTTACACTTTCATCAGTACCTTTTACCATTAATCATCACTTTCCTTTTCAGACGGTAACTAAAACGATGCCCGAGAGTAACATTCATAGAGGCGATGAAGAATTTGGGGGTTGTCAGAATCATTCTTACTATCACAATGTATAATCCTTAGCATAACCTTGAGCCATTTGTATCGAACATCACGAGTGCAAATGCTTCTTGTTTTCGGAATGTTTGTTTAGCGATATTTGATAATATTTAATAACACGGTTTTGTTCTTCAGGTGTATGGAATGTTGATGGCTAGATCAACATATGAAGGGATGAAATCGGCTAACAGTGAAAGGCGTCCTTTTGTTCTCACTAGGGCTGGTTTTGTTGGTAGCCAAAAGTATGCTGCTACATGGACAGGTGACAACATTTCAAGCTGGGAGCATCTTCACATGAGCATCTCCATGATACTTCAGTTGGTAATTAACTATTGGCTCTATGCAAAATTTCTACTTCAATCTGCATATGTCTTTTCTTCTTCGGACTTTCCCTTTCGGGGTTCCCCTCAAGGTTTTTAAAACGCGTATGCTAGGGTGAGGTTTCCACACCCTTATAAAGAATGCTTCGTTCTCCTCCACAATCGATGTGGGATCTCAGAATCCACCCCCCTCTAGGACCTAGTGTCATCGCTGGCACTCGTTCCCTTCTTCAATCGATGTGGGACCCTCCAATCCACCCCCCTTCAGGTCCAAGCGTCCTTGCTGGCACACTGCCTCGTGTCCACCCTCCTTTGGAGCTCAGTCTCCTCGCTGGCACATTGCCTGGTGTCTGACTCTGATACCATCTATAATTGGAGAGAAATGCCTAACATGAACACCATGGCCCAACAGATCGAGCACTTGCATAGTGTCAAATATAATCTAAATATCTACATAACTGAGAAAAGTATTTAAGATTTTTTTTCTTTTGGAGAGATGCACATTTAGCCCGTTACGAGGGAAGTTTGAAGGAAAGGGGTAGGAGGGTCCATAAAGATGAGGAGAGGAGCATCTTACAATATTAGATTAACATCAGTGGCCGTAACCTTTTTTTTATTAACATCAATGGTTGAGAGAATCTTAAATGCTTTGATTTTCACCAAGGTCTTAAGAATGAGTTATGATTATGGCTTCGATTTAGATTTCATTATCTTCTCGCTTGTCGCTCTTCAGGGACTCAGTGGTCAGCCTCTATCTGGACCAGACATTGGTGGCTTTGCTGGAAACGCGACACCTAGGCTTTTCGGAAGGTGGATGGGAATTGGTGCCATGTTTCCTTTCTGCCGTGGGCATTCTGAAACCAGCACTGCTGACCATGAACCATGGTCATTTGGAGAAGAGGTTTTCCCTAACCTAAATATATTATATTTACTTTGTTGGTCATCATTTCAGGGTTTTAATATATATGAGAAGGATCATTTTTGTCTAGAAGATTTGAGTTTAATGACTTGAATCTGACTCCATCAAATGATTAATTAATGAACACTGCACAAACATGGTAGAGAAAGTTTAGGAAACTCTTAGGATTAAGAGTGACTGTTAGTGTCTCCTCCTTCGTTAATGCCGTTCATATTAAAGGATTAAGAGTGACTTGTTATGAAACTCTAAGAATCTTGTTGAAGAACAAGATCTATAGATCTAAATTATCTGAGAACCCAAAAACATTAAGGAATCAACCTAAGGAAATGTATAGGAACGGATTACTTTGATGATCAAGATCAAGAGTAAAGAAAACTCGTGATTCGAAACACTCCACAAGATATCTTGATCAAGACTACTTCAATGACTCTAGCATGCAAATCTAAACGAAAAAAATGCAAAGGAACAAGCTCATGACTTAAGAAAACATAATATGCAACTTTCATTACGACGCCTTATTTCATATCAATGACGAATACCTGTGTTGTCATGGGTTATATGCCTGTACCTATTGCAAATGGTTTAAATTGTCATGGGTTTATGGATTATTTCTGATATCTTCAAATTATTTGAACCGAAGCTTTGATCATTTGTTAGTGTGAAGAAGTTTGCCGCCTAGCATTGAAGAGACGCTACCGCCTATTACCTCATATATACACTCTTTTCTATATGGCTCATACAACGGGTGTTCCTGTTGCAACTCCTGTTTTTTTTGCTGGTAGGTTACCTTACTTATCCAGCTTTGATATGTTTCTTTCTGGTTGCAACATTTTTTTGACTCCGTTTTAACATTTTGCAGATCCAAAAGATGCCAACTTGAGAAAAATTGAAAATTCTTTTCTTCTGGGTTCAATTTTAATCTATTCAAGGTAGAGTATATATAGAATATTGGGTAACTTTTGGGTACTAAGGGTTAAGTAGCGGGGCTGGTAGAGTATCTGTGATATCCCACATCGGTTGGAGAGGAGAACGAAACACCCTTTATAAGGGTGTGGAAACCTCTCGCTAGCAAACGTGTTTTACAAACCTTGAGGGGAAACCCAAAAGGGAAAGCCCAAAGAGGACAATATCTTCTAGCGGTAGATTTTAGCCATTACAAATGGTATCAGAGCCAGACACTGGACGATGTGCCAGCGAGGAGGCTATTCCCCAAAGGGGTAGACACGAGGCAGTGTGCCAGCAAGGACGCTAGGCCCCAAAGGGGGGTGGATTTGGTGGGGGTCCCACATTGATTGGAGAAAGGAACGAGTGCCAGCGAGGACGTTGGGCCCTAAAGGGGGGTGGATTGTGATATCCTACATCGGTTGGGGAGGAGAATGAAACACCCTTTATAAAGGTGTGGAAACCTCTCCCTAGCATACGCATTTTAAAAACCTTGAGGGAAAGCCCAAAGAGGACCATATCTGCTAGCGGTGGACTGAGCCGTTATAGTATCAATCCAATTATTTTTATACTAACACTTGTTCTTGAGCAGCACTTTGCCCAACCAAGGAATCAACAATTTAAATTTGACATTGCCGAAGGGAATTTGGTCGAGATTCGATTTCGATGACTCGCATCCGGTAATTTCTGCTTGCTGATTTAATTGCTTTGTTACTGGCTTTCTTTGTTATTCTTTTTCACGTGCATTGGATCATTGCAGGATCTACCAGTCTTATTTCTGCAAGGTGGATCAATTGTTCCTTTAGGTCCTGCACACCAGCATACTGGAGAAGCAAATCCTTCTGATGATGTATCTCTTCTTGTGGCTTTAGATGAAAATGGTGATGACATTGGCTTATTCACATTTTTTTGGGATTGACCATGAAGTGATCTGTATATTATCCTTTCTCTACCACACATATACTTATATTCTTATCCTACTCTTTTCTTGACTAGTTATCGTTACTTTCTGACCGCCTAAAGACCAAAGGGTGTCATTTTCCTTCAATTAATAAGTGTAGACTGACCTAGTAATCGGGACTATTTATTACCTCGTTAGGAGCGCCTTTAACTAAATTGTATTGATTTCTCTAGATTTTGGTCCGTTCATGTGAGATCCCACATCGGTTAGAGAGGGGAATGAAGCATTCCTTATAAGGGTGTGGAAACCTCTCCGCTGATGGCGATACATAACGGGCCAAAACGGAAAATATCTGTTAACTGTGGACTTGGGCTGTTACAAATGATACCAGAGCCAGACACCGGGCGGTGTGCCAACGAGGACGCTAGACCCTCAAGGGGAATAGATTGTGAGATCCCACATCGGTTGGAGAGGGGAACAAAACATTCTTTATAAGGGTGTAGAAACTTCTCCATAGTAGACATGTCTTAAAAATTGTGAGGCTGACGGTGATACGTAACAGGCCAAAGCGGATAATATCTGCTAAAGGTGGACTTGGGCTGTTACAAATGGTATCAAAACCAGACACCGGGCGGTGTGCCAGCGAGGACGTTGGCCCCCAAGGGGGTGGATTGTGAGATCCCACATCGGTTGGAGAGGAGAATGAAACATTACTTATAAGGGTGTGGAAATCTCTCCTCTGTAGACGCAACATTCCTTATAAGGGTGTGGAAATCTCTCCCTAATAGATGCGTTTTAAAAATCGTGAGGTTGACAACAATACTTGCAAAGCGGACAATATCTACTAACGGTGGACTTGGGCTGGGCTGTTATAGTTCTGTTACAGTTCACCAGTTAACATTTTTCTGGAAATTCTTTCCTTGTCCAAGTTTAATAATTTTCAATGTATTTACAGGAAAGGGTAAAGGTGTTCTATATGAAGATGATGGTGACGGATATGGTTTCACTTTAGGTGCATACCTTTTGACACATTATGTTGCAGAACTAGAATCTTCAGTTGTTACTGTTCAAGTTTCTAGAACTGAAGGATCATGGACAAGGCCAAAGCGGCGTCTTCATGTTCAGATACTACTGGGTGGAGGGGCAAAGGTGCATTTTCTTTTATTTCCAAAGTCCCTTTGGGAGCTCTCGACTGTATTCATATTGTAATTCTCTACACCTCCAGATTGATGCTTGGGGCACAGATGGAGAAGTCTTGCAAGTGACGTTACCCTCCGAACAAGAAGCGGCTGACCTGATAGCCATCAGCGAGCGAGAATATCGTCATCGATTAGGTACTACAGCTCCATTCTTCTTCTCTTTTTCTCTTTCGAGTACGTTTCAATGTAGCATTTCTTATATATAGAAAACAAAATTTTATTAACAAGTGAAATATACAAAACTGAGAGAACACCCTAAACCCAAGGAGTTACAAAGCTTATCTAATTGGCCATCGTAAGATTGTGCTCTCTAAAGAACTCTTCAAGAGGAAGAAACAAGCCCATGCCACTATGTGTCGATTTAACTAAATTTAGCATAACTTATTAGCTTAAACTTTCGGATCGATCGTGATTCAATATGATCATAGTGAAGGAGATTTTTTGTTCGAACCCATGTAGTATCATTTCCTTCTCAATCAATATTGATTTTCATTCGTTTGGCATTCTACAAATTTTCAAGCCCACAAGTGAGCAAGTGTGTTGAAGTATTGATATAATTAAATTTACCTTAACCCATCAGCTTAATATTTTGAATTGATTGGTGATTTAATAGTCATGTCAACGTACATTTGAACCATCATAAATTGGCTCGATGGTACAAAGGAAAAGTTGTATACTTAAGTAGTTTTAAGGTCATCCGTCCAAGTAATAATGGATTCTTGAGTTTCAGTTATTGTGAAATCCCACGTTGATTAGAGAGGGTAAGAAACATTCCTGGAAATCTCTTCCTAGTTATTGCGTTTTAAAGCCTTGAGGGAAGCCTAGAAGGGAAACCCCAAAGAGGATAATATTTGCTAGCAGTGGGCTTGAGCTGTTGCAAATAGTATCAGAGTCAGACACCAGGCGGTGTGTCAGCGAGGACGCTAGGCTCCCAAGGGGGTGGATTATGAGATCCCACATCGGTTGGAGAAGGGAACGAAACATTCCTTATAAGGGTGTGGAACCTCTCCCTAGTAGATGCGTTTTAAAGCCTTGAGGGGAAGCCCAGAAGGGAAAGCCTAAAGAGGACAATATTTACTAGCGGTGGGCTTGGGCGGTTACCGTTACCTCCATTTTTACTTATGATTTGCTTATTCAATAAATGCCTTGCAGAAAGTGCCAAGACTTTGCAAGATCATGAAGGGGTTTCTGAACATAAGGGAGTATCACTTTCAAAAACTCCTATTGAACTGAAAGGCGGCCATTGGTCTGTTAAAGTAGTCCCCTGGATTGGTGGTAGAATAATTTCCATGACACACCTTCCTTCAGGTAACAACTTTATGATTATTGTAATTTTAAATATTACTCTTTTCTTTTCGTTTTAAAACTTCATTTGCTATCAAAATTTAACGGGGAATGATGTTATGATATCTAGATGTTTAATCATATTTCTAGATCCTAGAGTATATGTTGGTAAACTAAGGGAAGGTCCTAGATTATGACCTACATAGATGATTCCTGCCACTGAGTTTATGATCCGAGATCAGTAATGGTAATTCGGGTTAACTTTTTGGAAAAGTACTTTCAAGGAAGGACTAGGAAAGTGTAACGACCTGGTTTTTATACCTTGAATCACAGGTCACCTTGTACACTCAAGGGTAGAAAGAGTGGTAAAATTTTCATTTATTTTTTTGTAAAACGGGAGACACAAAGAATTTAAATTTTAAATATGCATTCAAAATCGACATAAAAGTAGTTTAAAGGTAATATTTGTGGAGTCAAATCAAAACGGTTTACAAAAAATGTATAAGTTTCGGAAAGTAGCATTTAAAATAATAATAACATGACAAGAAGGAAGGTGACTCGATCTAAAGGGCACCCATTGCAGCTGCATGGCTCTGCATGCTCCTGCCATCAACAATAGTCTACACTCCATGTGGAAAAAAAAAAAAAGAATAACACGAAATGAGTATAAAACTATTTAGTAAGCAACCTATTTGGAGGCTCTTATCGGACTTAATCTCCTAGTGATAGCCAAATTGTGGCTTAATGTCTGTACCAAACTTTGTAGGTCACTCTTTAACTAATCCTCAACATACCTCCTTTAAGGAATCGTTCTCCAGGTTCACAACCTAGAGGCTTTCTGTTTTCTCTTGGGTCTAAATTTCACGTATGTCTAGGTCCTTTGTCAGTCTTGCACAAAGTGTGCATCGAGTTGCCCCTAGGGTAATACTCATAAGCTCATAAGCCTGGAGGAGCCCTTTTGCTCTAAACCCTAAACTCCATACATATAAACTACCTGTTCATGTACCTTCCTCGGGTCAGAATAGTAAAACTACTTGTCATTATGGTTCAAGTTCAAAACAATATAATGGCTCGAGTTCAAAAGAGTATTTTTATTCTTTTTCTTGGTTATCACTATTTACTTATAAAATGTAATAGATAGGTTGATATCATTTTGTCTGTGAGTTCCAGGGATACAGTGGCTCCAAGGCAAGATTGATATCAATGGTTATGAGGAGTTCAGCGGTACGGAGTACCGATCCCCTGGATGTACGGAGGAATATAGCATCATTGAGTAAGTTCCCAACCTCTGCTTGAATGATTCTGAATATTAACTCATATAACAGATTACGTTTCTTGACAAGTGAAATAGTTCATAAATATTTATAAACTTTAGGGAGAGTATTCACTTTTGCCAGTTCAGTTCTTGTTTGCTAGAAATCGAGCTTTCATCGAGAAAAACGAAACGTTATACAAGGGCATACAAAAAAACAAGCCCACGAAACGAGTCCACAAAAAAACTACAAGAATCAAGAACGAACCTCAATCCAAAACGATTACACCGAACCAAAAACTACACAAAGTCCGATTAACAGATGCCTTGAAGGTGATAATCTTTTCTTTCAGTAGGAAAATCGAGCATGATGGAGACGAGGAATCTCTCGAACTGGAAGGTGATATTGACGGAGGGTTAGCCCTAAGACGAAAAATATACATTTCAAAGGAAGATGCTAAAGCACTTCAGATTAACTCCAGCATTGTAGCTGTCAAAGTAGGTGCTGGTTCTGGTGGTTTCTCAAGGTTTGCACCAAATATTACTATAAGTTCTACTTTTAGCCTCATTGCTGAAAACTTGGATGTTTGGAGGCTTTCAAGTTTGAAAACTTGAATAGATCTGTTGATTTGACTAATTCTATATGTTTTTTAAAATTTTGTAGGTTGGTCTGCTTAAGGGTTCATCCAATGTTTAACCTTTTACATCCTTCCGAATCTTTTATTTCATTCACATCGGTTGACGGGTCCGTGCACGAAATCTGGCCCGAATCAGGGGAGAAGTACTTCGAGGGAGATCTTTTACCCAATGGTAATCATTTTCTTTCGTTTACTGATATATTGTCTAATAACGTCCTTAAACTTTTGTGAACTTCCTTGACGTTAAGAGTCTATTATGCATAGTATTCAATTTATTCTGTGTCTGGTAGGACTTAGGATCTTTAGGTTTTATGTCTATTAGATATATGAACTTTGAAATGTGTGTAAAGTTAATCATAGTGGTTTAGAACGATTATGATCAGCTGCTGAACTTTTAGAGTTGTATCTATTAATTCCATGCTTCAATGACGAAACTCGAGAAGGTTATCGAGGCTGAATCTTAGCTACAAAAATACGTGTTTTGTTAAGCTTAATCTTTTGCTTGCTAAAGAAAAGTAAACATTCCAGGTGAATGGAAGCTAGTTGATAAATGTTTGGGATTAGCGTTAGTCAACAAGTTTAATATCAAGGAAGTTTACAAATGTTTCGTCCACTGGGGAACTGGAACGGTCAACCTGGAGCTATGGTCGGAACAGAGGCCGGTGTCTAAGGAAACTCCGCTCCGAATCTCGCACAGTTACGAGGTGATGATCTAAATCTCATTGATTGTTGCATTGAAGAAGATTATGTTGTGTTCTTAATCAATGTTCCTATCCTGACTCCATGGCTTGTTCTAAGGCTAACTGGGAACAGTTTCTCAAATAAAAGTTGCATGGATTTGCAACTATGCCATTCGTCTTTGTTTCTTTCTGATTGGCTTGGCTTTAGCGGTTTTGAAAAGTCTCAATAATTCCATTACCGTTAGTTTTGGATGAAAAACGTTAACACTTTGTTTAAAAAATACCCTCGAATTTTCAAATGTTAATGTTTATATCATGTTTGTTAACTCGTGCCGTGGTTGGTTCGACTCGGGTAGGGTAAGTAGTGAGTGAACGGTTGAGTTTGCAATTTTTTATTTTATTTGATGACATTACCTACTGTATTGATTTCTTCTTTTTAGAGTGGAGCAGGTAAGGTAAGGCCTTTAACACTGATAATATATATATATATATATATATATATATATATATATATATATATTTTTTTTTTATATAAAAATAAACTTTATGAAAAGGCAAATTTGACACTTTTTATGGGTCAAATATGTATTAAATGAACCAAGAAAAGTAGCTTTATATTTATATAATTATCAAATATATATATATATATATCATGAAATAAAAAGCTAAACATATCCCAAAAAGTTGGGAGCTTCCCACTTTGAATCGACACTTTGAAAAAAACTAGAAAGAAATGTGATGTCCCATATTAGGTAGGTTGGAGAAAGAAAGAAATGCGTTTTAAAACCTCGAGGGAAAGTCCAAATATGACAATATCTGTTAACGGTGGATCTGAGCTGTTACAAATGGTATTAGAGCTAGACGTCGGATGATGTTTTAGCGTTCTCGCTATTCTCTGAAGGGGGTAGACACGAGGCGATGTGCTAGTAAGGACGTTGGGCCTCAAAGGGGGGTGGATTTGAGGGCGGTCCCACATCGATTGGAGGAAGGAAAGAGTGCCCGCGAGGACGCTGGGCCCCGGAGGCGGTGGATTGTGATGTCCCACATTGGTTGGAGAGGAGAACAAAGAGGAAGGAAAGAGTGCCCGCGAGGACGCTGGGCCCCGGAGGCGGTGGATTGTGATGTCCCACATTGGTTGGAGAGGAGAACAAACAACAATTTATAAGGGTGTGAAAACCTTCCCCAACCATATAAGGGTGTGAAAACCTTCCCCAACCATATAAGGGTGTGAAAACCTTCCCCCCAGCAAGATGCCTTTTAAAACCTGAAAGGAAACTCTAAAAAGAACAATATCTGCTAGCAGCGTATCTAAGTTGTTACAAGAAATCCCAAAAAGTTGTAGTAGTGTGTACATAAATCTTCGATTGGGTTTGAGTTATAATTTTTTTAAAAACAAAAAAAATTCCCGTTAATATTTTTAAAATTAGTGTTACAATCCAACACTCAACTCAACCTACCCATTGAGTCCAGTACCTAACCCAATCCACCTTGGAAAATAGAGATCCGGAGCACTCAACTCAACCTATCCAAAAAATAGAGAGTTGAGTTGAATGGATAGAGAACTGATTCAAATAATTTTCTTCACATTAATTCTCATTCATATTCAAAAATTTATAATATGATTATCTATTTACAATTATTGAATAGGAAAACAAAATAATAATAAAATAGAATAAAATAAATCATCCAAGATTGGTTTTGTAATTAGAATAATGATTTTCAAAATAAGAAAAAAGAAACAGTAAAATTAATATTCCCTAATCGGGAGTTGATGCATTGAAGAGTGGATAGCAAATGCTCTTCTCTAAACCGACAAATCTCCACTTTTCCTTTCCTTTCCTTTCCTTTCCAAAGACAAAAACATCAATTAATTAAATTATCGATATTATTTTTCAATCAATTTATTAAACAACACGCAAAAAAAAAAATCCCTTTCTGGCTGTTACCGACGGACGATCATGACTTTGGGGCACTCATTCTGGGCAGCACGTGGACGGCGACCACCTCCATCCCCGGCGGCGTCGCCTCAACCCACAGCCGCGGTGGCGACGCTACCACATCCACCACCACGATTTCCCTTCTACTTCCGCTGCACACCACGCATACTCTGCCGCCGCCGGCCGCCATCTGAACCGCCCCTTTCAGCCGATTTGACTCCGTTACCTCTTCCCAGAAATCCCTTTCCGGATCATACCTTCTCAGACTTCCGGTGACTTCATCCACCACATACATCTCTTCCTCCTCCATGGTCGCCACCGGCCCTCTCCAACCTCCGATCATCCCCTCCGACATCTCCTCCCACTCATCCCTTTCCAAATCATAAACCAACCCTTCTTTCCGCGCATCCCCTTTCACATTCACCATACAGAGCTTCCCCCTCCACCCAACAGCATCAGTGGCGTCTCTGCTAAATCTCCCATCCTTAAGCCCACTCACCTTCTCCCACGCGCCACCGTCCATTGGTTTCAAATCCCATCTCTCGACGGATCGAGCGACATCAGTGGAGAAGAAGGAGCCGATTCCACTGGCGACGTAGACAGAGCCGCGGAGAGAGCCGGCAGCGCACCAGCGGCGAGGGGTGGGGAGAGGAGGGGCGAGACGCCAGGAATTTGAAAGAGGGGAAAAGAGGAGAGGGCGAGGAAGGGCGGGGAGGAGGTTGTGGGTGGTGGCGGCTAAGAGGAGGAGGTGGCCGGAGACGGCGAGGGACTGAACGGGGAGGTGGCGGGAGAGGAAAGAGGGGTGGTGGATCAAGAGCTGTAGAGAGGGGGGATTAGGATGGGGAGGGAGAGAGGTCCATTTGGAAGAGATTGGATCGAAGTTGAAGAAATCGATGGAATCAGGGGAGGAGGAGAGAAGGGCGTAGAGGGAGAAGAACGGAGGAAAAGAAGGGGAGTAAAGGAGGCGCCGCCATGACCGGCAGACGGAGAAGAGGAGGGAAGGAGGAAGATGGGAGAGGCAGAGTTGTGCCACGTCATCAGGGAGGCCCGGGAGAAGCGGCGGAGAGGGGCGGTTGTGGTGGTGTTGAGGGTGGAGAGCCAGTTTACTGCGCTTGGGGGTGGGAGCAGCGGCGGTGACCATGAGAAGGGGTTTAATGGCGGCGGCGGCGGCGGCGGCGGATGGACTGGAGAAGGAGAAGGGGATGGGGAACAAGACGGGTGGCGGTGGCGCCGCTCATCTCTGAATTTGGGTTTGGATCATTTCATTGGACGGCATAAAGTCTTTACTCGGCAGATACGAAAAGCCAACACTTTTCTCTGAAAGCCCCAAATATTGCCTTTTATATATGTATAACATAAATATTACATAATTACACAATAGTCCCTAATCTTTTACAAAATTTTCAATTTAGCCCTCTCCTAAAATTATGAATTCTATCTTTACATATTAAATTAAAAAAACAAACCCATAAAAGAATTTAATTGGCTTTATTATGGGTTTGAGTCAAATATACTCAATTTACTATTAATTTTATAATATAGTTTTTATTTATAATACAATTATACATACACATGTGAATCTTTCCTTGTTTCGAAACCTCGAGGACTAAATAATCATCTAATCCTAGTGAAAATAGAGATGTCCATAAGGCGAGACGGGAACGGAAAAGCCTTCTCCGTCCCCATCCTTGCAAAAAATTTCATTTATTACTGTATAAACAGGAGCAGAGTTTACTGTATAACATTTGATTAAAAAAAAACATAATATAATATTTAATAAAATTTACAAAAACTCAAATTTTAGCAACATAATATTTCATAACACACGTTATAAAGTGAGCAGAATAGACGAGAATTTGGGCAGGGAAGGGGTCGAGGTATATAATCTCTATTCCCAACCCCATTTAGCTAAAGAAACAAATCTCTCTTAGTTTCTTCCCACATTCCTCATTTAAACAGGAATTAGACCTAAGTTCATACTCGAAATAGATTTTTCAAGGACAGTTTCAAACAGCATGGATATAGTGGGTCGAAAGTTAGATCATACACCTGTTATCCAATACATAGTCCATAAATCATATGACATGGACATAGGAAGATCCAATGCCTCGATAGAACCTAATAGATAGATGTTCAGAATGTTCCTAATATTATGAACAGAATATGGTCCATTGTGAACGAGTATATATATATATATATGTCTTAAATGTATAAGTGGGAAGGGGAAGACTTTGAAGGGGGAAGACACGAGAAGGGAAGGGTGGGGTGGTTAGATTGCAATCCCAATCAATTAATATGTAGAGAGAGAGAGAGAAAACAGAGACGTAATGCATAAGAATAAATTATAAAAGTTTTTTTTTGGAAGGAAAGGATGGCTATGCTTGCTTGCCCTGCTTATGAATACTCACCCTAAACTCATTAATAAGAGAGAGAAATAGTTGAATAACAGTGATGTTGGGCGAAGGGGATTGCACAGGATGTGGCTGTAAATGCTACCCTTTCCCCAACGCCTCTCCCCATCTCCATTTATTTTGTGTATTCCTATTTCTTACCGTTAACATCAAACTATCCACACACTCGATCCAGATGAACACAAATTTATATTGATGAGTATGTATAAGAATGTAGAAGAGAAAATATACATAATAGAAAGTACATTCTCAAAACTCTATCTACGAGGATATATATGATTCAATTTACTATATATAATTCAAAACTCTATCTACTACGAGGATATATATGAGTCAATTTGCTATATATAATTCAAAACTCTATCTACGAGTATATATATGATTCAATTTACTATATATAATTCAAAACTCTATTTACAGGATATATATGATTCAATTTACTATATATAATTTTACCGCATACTAAGATATACTAACATTTATCACTTTTTAAATTATTTAACTCTGGATTTAAATGAAACACAACCACAGTTCTGAACGGCCAAAAAAGTGGGCGTTGTCAACTATAAAATATAAATATCAAAAAGCTGATTTTGTCGTGTAATACCTTGCCTTATTCATGACATCAGAAGCGTGCCTGCTTCTTCTTCCCCTTTCATGTGGTCCCTTTTTTCTTTCTTTTTTTTCCCCTAAGATTTACATGTATCTAACCCAATAAAGTATTCTCCTATTTATTCTCCTGGTTCTTGGGTTAAACTAGTATACTATTGGGGATGAATTGATAGGTGAAGAGTATCGAGGGGTGAGTTGTGCGAACGAGATTCCACCCAAGAATCTGTTGCGAACGAGATTCCACCCAAGAATCTGTTCATGTGTGATTGAGTCTTGTTTATCTATCGCTTTAAAATAAAGCTCAGCTAGCCCTACATATGAAGTAATAGGTAGAGGTCTACTTTCTATTAGCTTTTGTAGTAGCGAAGGGGCAAAAGAGACTACTATAAACTTGAGGTTGGTTAGACCTACGAGCCTACATTAGAAAGGTTGAACTACTAGTGTAGGAAAGCGAAACCATCGAAGATTTGGGAAAATTTTTTGAAACTTAAAATTTTGAATTGGTTATTTAAGCAACTCGAATAGAGTTCATAATTCCAACCCAACCCAACCCAACCTTCTATTTTCGAGTTGCATTGTGAGTTGGTTATTTAAGCAACTGGAATAGAGTTTATAATTCCAACCCAACCTAACCCTCTATTTTCGGGTTGCATTGTGAGTTGGTTACCCTCTATTTTTGGGTTGCATTGTGAGTTGGTTATTCAACTCTGAATAGAATTCATAATTCCAACCCAATGTAACCCTCTATTTCCTGGTTGCATCGTGAGTTGGTTATTCAAGCAACTTTGAATATATCTTGAGTTGGTTATTCAAGCAACTTTGAATATATCTTGAGTTGGTTATTCAAGCAACTTTGAATATATCTTGAGTTGGTTATTCAAGCAACTTTGAATATATCTTGAGTTGGTTATTCAAGCAACTTTGAATATATCTTGAGTTGGTTATTCAAGCAACTTTGAATATATCTTGAGTTGGTTATTCAAGCAACTTTGAATATATCTTGAGTTGGTTATTCAAGCAACTTTGAATATATCTTGAGTTGGTTATTCAAGCAACTTTGAATATATCTTGAGTTGGTTATTCAAGCAACTTTGAATATATCTTGAGTTGGTTATTCAAGCAACTCTGAATATAGTTCATAATTCCAACCCAACCTAACCCTCTATTTTAGGGTTGCATTGTCAGTTGCTCTCTTTTTTAACTATTTAAAAAAAAAATCTTACTTATCTATCCTATATGTTATATTAATAACTAAAATCTCATAAGACTCAGATATCAAATATTCACAAGTCACCCCCTATCATTGACATCTACAGACGTCAAATATTCTATCTTTATAATCATTTAAAAAGTAGAAGTGGGTTGTAACCTATTTTTCAACCCAACAAAAAAAAATATATAAACCTGCAAACTCATCTAAATTTTCCATTTATCAAAAATTCAACCCAACAACTCAAAGGTAAATTCATCCTGAATAAAAAGTTTTAAGACCTAGAAATAAAAATTCAAATATGAGGTATATTGACAAAATTGTTGGGTTTATTTCTTGATTTATATAAATGAAAAATAAAAAAATATATTAAAACAAATCATGATTGGATCTACAATATCAGAAGAAAACGTCAAATATTATGGTAAAAAGTAATATACACATAATATATAGTTGCCAGAAATTTGGTCCATAGGAGGTAATCAGTTGGGTTATACAAATAGAAAGGGTAAAATGTGAAAATTTTTACTCCTTGGTTGTTAATAACTATTATTATTACTATTTGCTCTAGTGGGCCCTGGCTTCATTCTACTCCACCGCCCCTTTAAATGCTCTATCTGTCTAACTGCAATTTGCTATTCCCCTACCTCACCCCACCACCACCAACACCTTTAATTATTTAATGTTCCTGCTCTTTAAAGTAATGTGTTTTTTTTTTATTTATCAAAAAGGCTTATAATAACTTCCCACTACTTTTATTCTTTATTGTTACTCAACTTTTTCTGTATTGTAATTATATGTATGCATTCCTAAGTTCGTACCAGCTTTATGCATTTATTTTCATGCTTTTAAAACCTAATATTAAATCAATCCATCAAACTTCAACTATAAAAGTTTCACAACCCAATACCCAATAATTATTTATGCTTTATCAAGATGATGTTGAAACTATAATTAGATATTAATATATATTCTTAGCTATCTCCTCAAATCTATATATATATATATATATATATCAATCATGATACAAAGATAAGGGATAACATCTCCGTTAGTTCAAGATATTTTGTTAGGTGAAGTTAATAGGAATATATATGGGTTGGGTTGCATAGATCTTTTAAACTAAGCGGGAATTTTTGGTTGGATGGATATGTGACTAGAGAACTTAAGTTCATAACCAAACCTAACCTAATCCTCTTGGGTTAAGTTAGATGGTAAGATTGTTGGGTTAAGTTAGATTGTAAGTTTTTTTTTTTTTTTTTTTAATTATTAAAAAAGAATCGTCCTTATCTATAATACAAGTTATATTAATAACTAAAATTTTATATACTTAAAATATTTACTAGTCACAATACATGATATTAATTACAAACATCAAATATTTCTAATTTTCATAATAATTTTATAAGTAGGGCAGGTTTAGGTTATAATCCTATTTTCGAGTTGACCCAACAATACAAAATGCTAATTTTCCTATTTTTCAAAAAATGAACCCAATCCAAATAAAAAAGATTAACTTTAACTTATTTTTTTATAGTTTAAGTTGGATAGTTCGAACTAATATATTTTTCAGATCATATAGATCATATAAATACCTCTAGAAACTAAAAACAAAATTTTAAAGTTTTTATCTAAATAGAGTAATATCAAATTATTGTTAATATACATTTTGTTAAGGTATTTTAAAGAATTTAGAAGGTCAGCTATTTCTAAAATGATAAACCAAATAAAAATTCAAAGTTTGGATAATATACAACAGGCAGCATCAAAGGAAGAAAAGTTTGATTTAAAAGTTGAGAATCCGTATAAAGTGAATGGAATTCGAACAAAAAAGGTTAATATTATTATTATCAACACCAATATTCCAAAGGTTGTACTAGGCTTTATCTCAAGTCCATCTCATTGTACTACCTTTGAAGGTACATTTTCAAATATCCTATATTTTTACTACATAAAAATATAACCTATATCTTAATTAAATTGAGCAGACCTTAATGTTAGGTATTTCAATCCATGTCTTTTCTAAATAAATCTTTTATTATGATCAAAGTTTAATTTTGGTATCTATCCATCAAACAAAAATTTCTTGTTCTTATTATTATTTTTGGTTAACAATATGCATGTGGTCCATAAGACGATGACTTTGGAGGGGGACAGAAGTTTTCTGGTGATTGAAAGGGTAGTGATTTTATTGAACTTGAAGCTTAGTTTTCGACTTGTGATGTCTTACGCTCCTTTTAAAAGTTTAATATATTGTGAGCTGATTGAATTTGTTAGTATCCTAACTAGATTAAATTATAAGTTTAATACCTAAACAATTGTGTCATTAAATTTTTAAAAGTGTCTTATAAATCTCTACACTTTCAATTTAGTGTCGGTCCTTCAACTTTTATTGTCCCTTTACTTTAAAATTTATAAAAATGGATCTATCTATTTTTTTTATTTTTTTTTTTTTTTCAAGTGTGTGTTTAAAACTTTTTGAAACTTAATGTATTAATTTGGTAATTTAAAAAGTTAAGGACCAAATAAATATAAATCAAAATTTAGAGATTAAATTTATAATTAATATTTTTCTTATTATTTATTTGATTAAAAGTGGTCTGGTCTCTTGGCTGGCCTTAGTCCATTTAGTTGGGCCGGTTTACTGAACCATTCAATGGGTGGGTGGCCTATATTGTTGGGCCGATTTATTAATAATTTTTATACAATTTTTTAGTTTTTTCTTTTAGAATGGTTCACTTAGTAAACCTAACAAAATTTCACAAAAATAAAATAAAACTACTTCAAATATTTTTCAAAAATTTCCTTAGCCTTTACAAAGATTTAAGTGTGGAAAATACTAATTTATAAATTAGACACAAAAAAGCAGTATTTATAAAAGCTTAATTTTTAAAAAATATATATAAATTAAATTATTATAAAACTATAACCTTGGATTGAAGGGTTCAATTATAAGGTTTTCGGATTTGGATCAGCAACCAAGAAACAACGGTTTGGTTCGGGTTTTCTTATTTTTTCTGTGTGCGTGTGATATTAAACCTTTCGTTTTTATATCCCTTTAATATTTTTTATTTAATTCGAATTTAAACCATTTTTTATAAAGATTATTATTTATTTGAACTCAGTAAAGAACACAATCCAATTGATTCATTTGAATGGTTGAGATTAGGGTTGAGGCTTACCGGTAAGTGTGGAGACGATTGTTTCAGAGGCGGACCATAGGCCTTCAGCCAAATGCGCGGATTTCGTTTTGCATTCGCAACTTCCTTGGTCGTTGCAATCCGCGAAGTAATTTCCATTCACATTTTCCACGTTCCGATTCGTGGCTACGTAACAAGTTGTTGCTGCACCTTCCGGAATTGTCTTCAACAACCTTGATTTGGACGTCATGTAGAAAATCAAATCTGCATTCTCATTGAATTAATTATCTGTATACACTTTTTGGATCGATTATCTCCATGCAGGAGCTTAATTGTTTGGTAGTTCGTACCTGTGACGAAGCCTTCACGTTCTCTGTTCAAATTGGTTTTCACAACGCCTGGATGAACACAGTTTACCGTAACATTCGCCTTCATTTCCTGTTTCGATTGTGTCAAAATCCAATGCGGACGTGAAATCATTCAATTAAAATGGCAATGAATGTGATGTATTGAAGAACCTGGAGTTTGTGAGCGAGTTGAACAGTGTGCAAGACATTTGCGAGTTTGGAGAACGCGTAAGCACGTGTCGAATCGTACACTCTGCTGCGAGTAAATATCGCTGTCGCTATGATCGAACCGCCAGTAATGCATAAGCGAAGGGAAATTAATCATTATTCATACCTGTTTTTCTGGCTTATCTGGCCGAGATATTCGAATATGTCGCCCGAAAACCAGCTATGGATGTTGGACGTCACATTCACTATTCGGCCTTGGACTCCTGTCGATTTGGCGGTTTCTATCATCCTATTCAATAGAAGTTTCGTCAAGAGAAAATGACCTGCATCATCGGTTCGTCAATAATGGTAAAAGGCCTCGTGATTAAAGGAGATGAAAATAAAATTGCTCTGTAATGTTCTTGCCAAGATAATTAGTAGCGAAAGTCATCTCAATTCCGTCTTCAGAAAACGCATGTTCGTAACAGAACCTGCCTGCGTTGTTTCTGAAAATTAGAACGAAACTGAGTTTTAGTTTCTTCGGTAAATTAAATATCGTGTGATCATTGGATACAGCAGAGTGAATTAGCGACGTGTTTGAGTGAATTACATGAGAAGATTAAGAGGCAAATTTAACGACTCGAAATTGGAGACGAAGTTCACGACGGAATTCACAGAGCTAAGATCGAGAGCCATAACCGTGATTCGTGAATGATCAAAACAATCCGATTCCGACACGATTCTCGCCTTCGCTTCCTCAGCGGCTTTTAGATTTCGAGCCGGAATGATGATCCTTACACCGCGCTTGGCCAAGACTCTCGCCGTCTCCTCTCCGATTCCCGACGTCGCTCCTGCTCCAAAATTTGTTAGCGAGTGAGAATCTAACGAAATGTAACGGAATCAGAATCAAAATCCGGAAAAACAACCTGTGACTATGGCGGTGATGGAGTTCATACAAGATTCACTGACTTCCTCGGCGGTGGATTTGGAGCCGTAGCCGCTTGCTCCAGCGGAACCGACGAGGTACTTGAACATTTCAAGCATGGAAATGGAAGAGCGCGAGACTTCGAGGAGACGTTTTGAATTTGGTTTGGGGAATACGAAATTGTGAAATTAAAGAAAATAATATTAATTAATTATTTTAAAATATATTTTTTTAGGGAAAATAGAAGCGAATCCACCTCGATTAACTATAATTAGTTTTTTCTGTTTTGGTGTTTAGTGTAATAAAAAACAAAAATAAGACAAATATATCATATTTGGTTTGACACGTTTATACACGTAATCTATCATACTCCAAATAATCCATCTACCTTATTATTCTTAATTTCATTCTATATTTGCTAAATATTTATAACATAGCTTTAAACTCATCCCGATATTAGTAATTACAGATGTTCACTTATCTTCTTAGGTCGTTTCCTGAACGATTCGTCCGAACTAGTTAGAAAATTACTGTTTAAACAGGAAATGAGGGAGAGAATGGAGAGAAATTTCTTCTCGTTAGCTGAATGGGAACGAAAATGGAGATTATATTCTCAATCCTCGACTCCGTCAAATTCGAACCCTGTTTCACTCGATCTCACTGTGTGTGCGTGTATATATATATATATATATATATAGTTGTAGAAGTATATGTTTTAATATTGAAATTTGAGTTTTTATAAATTAAGTCGAATATATATTATATTTTTATTTAAAGAAATAATATTTGATTTATTTCAATGTTTTAAATTTTTTTAATAAAAATTATATTGAAAATTAGAAAGCTTTCATTTAAAAAAATTGTTTTAAATGAATATTTTTAAAAAAAATATTCAAAAAATGAGAAAAAAATTGTGGGAAATAATTAAAATAAGAGGGAGACAAAAAAAAAAAAAAAAAAAAAACTTTCCCGTCCTACACCTTTCTAAGAAATATAGCGACCCGAACTTGAGAGACAAAATAGAATAAAAAAATAGAAAAAAAAAGAGGCATTTTAAACAAGGCCCAGCCCAAAATGTTATGAACTAAGCCCACCCTCCCGCCAAGATCTGAAACCTTATTTAAAATTGAGTCATTTCACACTTGAACATTATCAAAACTTGAATGAATGATTCAGATATAATTTATCACAAGAATTGTCTGAAATCTTAAAAACAACAAAAACGATACTCAAAATTCTCAGACTAAAAGTCTCAACTCAAGAGCTCAATTCCATTAATTTCTTCACCAATTTAAAATTCTCGTCTTCACGAGTCAACCGAACGTTAGGGAACCATATTCAATAAGGTCACCACAACGTGACTAACTCTCGAAAGTAGATTAAAAAAATATGTATATGTCCAATAATGTAATTTTTTTATTACGATGGTAGTTTTCTCGAATAATTTCTTACGAACCCGAGTCTCGTAAAGGAGGGCAATTATGTAAATTTGCCTCGTAGGCCCATATTTATTCTAAAAGCCCATCGAATGTGGAATTAAAAAAATAAATTAGAAAACGTTGAGGAAAAGGACAAAAAGAAGAGGAGATGACGTCATAAAAAACATCATTATTCCCTAAAAGAAAAAGAAAAAATGAAACTGACAGCACATCATTCCGCGCGTCTCTTATGTCACGGCAATATTATTATAATAGTAATTATAATTAGAATAATCATGATGGATGGCGTGGCAGTAGGATACTCATGGGGACCACAGGTGGTCCAGTAGGCCGGCCCACACTCGAACACTCTTCTGAACCGCCCCCCTTCTTTGTCACCTAAATAACCGGCACTTCTTCCCCCCCTCAAAATTACCGCCTCCCTCCCTCTCTCTCTCATTTCACACGAATAATTTTTTTTTTAAAACCGTTTAAATGATAAAAAAATAAACTAAAAATTAAAAATTAGATATGAAATGACGTGGCAATAATTTAGTTTTTTTAAAAAATATTTAATTTTTAATAAATTTAAATTTAAAATTTAAAATTTAAGAGGAAAAATAGACCTTATAATTGAAAAATAAAAATCATATTTAAACTTTTTAAAAGTTTTCGATATGATTTGGAATTAAATTTTTCCATAAAGACAAAAAGGTTTGAATTAATTCAGATTTTAATGATACTGACCAAAAATAAGTGTCATGATAGTTTTTTCTATATATTATCACTGTTTGGTGTCTTGCTTTAATACCATTTGTAACAGTCCAAGCTCACTGCTAGCAGATATTGTCTATTTCGGCTCGTTACGTATCGTCGTCAGCCTCACAGTTTTAAAACATGTCTACTAGTGAGAGGTTTCTACACTCTTATAAAGGAATGTTTCGTTACTATCTCAAACCAATATGGGATCTCACAATATTTGGTAATTTTGCATCTTACCTGTTTGTAAGATTTCATATTGGTTGGAAAGGGGAACGGAGCATTCTTTATAAGAGTGTAAAAACGTCTCCTTACTAGATGTGTTTTAAAATCGTGAGGCTGATGACGATACGTAACTGGTCAAAGTGAACAATATGTACTAGCGGTGGGTTTGGGCTGTTACCCATCAAATTTATGGACCTGCTCGAGTCTAGTTCAATTAGGTAAGAGAATACAGATTCTCGAGTAAAAATTTTGATGCCCTAATTTTCATATGCACGTATTATTGAACCGAAAAAAAATAATATCCGAGTTAGTGGGAGAAGTGGTCCAAAAGAGAGGATGTGGGAGAAATAGAATATAGTAGTGATTAGGGCTTTTTGTTACTAAAGGTAGGGAAGGGCCACACATGGTTTTGGTTTGTTTTGGATTGATGTGGTGTGTGGAAAATGGTGGCCTCCTTCTACAAACCCTAGATTGCAAGGAATGAGACCACATTTACGATAGTGACAAAATGGTCGGTATATAATAATTATCTCAATGGTTAATGAATCATCGACCCGGTTCTCATAAAATTAAATGAAAATTTTCACAAAAATGGGGATTGAAATAGGGGTGTGGACGAGGGCCGAGAATGCTTTGTTGTACTAGGCGTCGACGAGGTTAGCCTCACGGTTTTAAAACGCGTCTACTCGGTAGAAGTTTCCGTACCCTTATAAGGAATGTTCTGTTCCATAACCCACGGGTCCCAGGATCGAAACTTGGCTCTGATTCCATTTGTAACAGTCCACGTCCACCACTAGTAGATATTGTTCGTTTTGGCCATAACCCACGGGTCCCAAGATCGAAACTTGGCTCTGATTCCATTTGTAACAGTCCACGTCCACCACTAGTAGATATTGTCCGTTTTGGCCATAACCCACGGGTCCTAGGATCGAAACTTGGCTTTGATACCATTTGTAACAGTCCACGTCCACCACTAGCAGATATTGTCCATTTTGGCTAGTTATGTATCGTTGTCAGCCTCACGATTTTAAAACACGTTTACTCGGGAGAAGTTTTCACACCCTTATAAGGAATGTTTTGTTCCATAATTCACGGGGCCCAAGATCGAAACTTGGCTCTGACACCATTTGTAACAGTCCACGTCCACCACTAGCAGATATTGTTCGTTTTGGCCAGTTACGTGTCGTTGTCAGCCTCACGATTTTAAAACACGTTACTCGGGAGAAGTTTCCACACCCTTATAAAGAATGTTTCATTTCCCTATCCAACAATGTTGGATAGACCACCGTTGTTCGAGCAATTGAGGCTAATATCTGACTTAGACGACCGTGTGTTTGAGCTCGAATGGATTATATAAAAAAATAATAAATGTGAAGGGAAGGCAAGCAAGCATTCTTTGTCTTGTATTGTCAGCTTTTTCTTCCATTAAAGACATTAGATTCCTTTTGCAATTATATATATATATATATATATATATTTTCTACAACATTCTACACTATTTCTTCAACTTCAAGATACCCCATATGGCCATTCTCAATTATTTATTTCCCATTATTTGTCAATTTTTTAATTAAAAAAAATATAATTTAGGTCGTGAAAATGATTGCTCGTTTTAAATTTAAACCGACGTAAAATTACTAATCGGTAAAAGGGTAATATTATTTTAACGGTTGTGAAGTTATGTTAGTATCTCTAGGAGTGTTCGTTGGGTCATTAAAATTTTTAAATATTTCAATGTATCTTCGACACTAATACATCTGTTACTAGCTAATAATTTTAAGAAGATGCTTACATGACGCATGGACGAACCCATGGACAAGAAAAATACGTGCTACTAGGTCGAGTGCATCTTGGTACATAAGCACCGAGAGGCGTGCACGCTTTTTTAATGTTATTATACCTTTGGCATGGTTACCTCTTACCACACTAATATGCACTTGATTTTACCAAAATCATACAACTATACACCTATCACTTTTCTTACCATTTTCTCCCCATTTTCCTTTTAACTCAAGGACTTGTATGTTATGCAATAAAGATGTAAACGAGTTGGGTTTCGTGCAAAATGGCGAGGATCGATGGTCGTTGCAAAGACAATACACGATGTGACAAGATAAGAGTTGCAACACGAAAAATTATTTACTGTTTGACTTGTGTGATGTCAGTCCAATTTGAGCATAGTTCAGTGAATAAAACATCTATTACCATTTTAAAAGTCGATGAACTATTGAACTCAAAAAGTATAATCAGCTCGTTTTCACGTTAAAATTGAACATTACTTTAAATTATTTACTGTTTGACTTGTGTGAAGTCAGTCCAATTTGAGCATAGTTCAGTGAATAAAACATCTATGACCATTTTAAAAGTCGATGAACGATTGAACTCAAAAAGTATAATCAGCTCGTTTTCACATTAAAATTGAACATTACTTTAACCCGAGCCCCATGAAATGATACGGAGCGTTTTGGAGTAGGTGGTAAAGAAAAAGGCAAAAAGTAAGCCAAAATGAGGCAAACAAAACATTGAGAAAAATAAAGTAAAGATGGGTTGAAATAAGGCAAAATGGAGCAAGCTTTTAAAGCTTAACAACATGAAAATAAAATCCAAGTGTTTTAGAATTGAATGCAAAAAGGTGGAGTTGACCTCATTTGCATGATGAAGCTTGTAATGTATGGAGGGAACAACATTATGCTCTCTTTTTTTTTTCCTTTAACCCTAAAAAGAGATCTCGGGAGAGAGAAAGTTACATCATAATAACCGTTAGATGTGAATTCTAAAATTTGCATATCCCGTAATAATATTATCGGATGCATACTCGAGATACTTTTATAGTTTCTCTCCCGTGCATCCAACAGTGCAAAATTACTAGGCACGAATGTTTTGGCAGCTTGCTCGAGTAAATTCTCGAGAGAAATTCACACTATATATCAATCATATTCTTCTATGGACTAACCCTAGCTCCTTGTGCACATTGTGGTAACCCGCTCGAGTAATTTCTCAAGAGAAATTCACGCTATTTCACATTCATATTCTTCCATGGACCAACCCTAGCTCCTTATGCACATTGTGGCAACTTGCTCGAGTAATTTCTCGAGAGAAATTTACGCTATTTCTTAATCATATTCTTTCATGGACTCACCCTAGCTCCTTATGCACATTGTGGTAACCTGCTCGAGTAAATTTCTCGAGAGAAATTCACGCAATTTCTCAATCATATTCTTCCATGGACCAACCCTAGCTTTTTATGCACATTGTGGCTGGCAACCTGCTCGAGTAATTTCTCGAGAGAAATTCACGCAATTTCTCAATCATATTCTTCCATGGACCAACCCTAGCTCGTTATGCATGTTGTGGCAACCTGCTCGAGTAAATTCTTGAGAGAAATTCACGCTATGGACCAACCCTAGCTCCTTATGCACATTGTGGCAACCTGCTCGAGTAAATTCTCGAGAGAAATTCACACTATAGACCAACCCTAGCTCCCTATGCACATTGTGGCAACTTGCTCGAGTAAATTCTCGAGAGAAATTCTCGCTGTGGACCAACCCTAGCTCCCTATGCACATTGTGGCAACTTGCTCGAGTAAATTCTCGAGAGAAATTCTCACTATGGACCAACCCTAGCTCCTTATGCACATTTTCGCAACCTGCTCGAGTAAATTCTCGAGAGAAATTCATATTATGAACCAATCCTAGCTCCTTATGCACATTGTGGCAACCTGCTCGAGTAAATTCTCGAGAGAAATTCATGTTATTGACCAACCCTAGCTCCTTTATCCCTTTTATGTTCATTCTCAATCACTTTTTTTTCTCTCTCTCTCTATTTCAAACCCAAAAACAAAGGGGGTGGGATTGATTTCATTATATATAAAGTTGGGTGAGATAACATAAATGATTAAAATGTTATCTACCAATTGAACAAAATGAGTATGTTTTATTGTGTAAGCATCACCCATCATCCCCTCATTCCTTCTTAATCATTTGTTTCCACTTTTTACATTCCCTCCTACCTAGCTACCACTCTATTAATTCTATTTCATACCCGTTAATTTCTTTTTTTTACGGCTCAAATTCGAATTTTTAACCTTTTAAGTCGAGACCCATATGCCTAAATCAGTTAAACTTTGTGGAAATCAAAGAAAATCGGGAATAGTAAGTGACTTTTTTAATCAAAGTAGGGACAAGTCGAGTATTACGACTACAGGGGAAGCTTTGCTTCTACACAGCTTTCTTCCTCCTCGCTTCTTTTCTTTCTAGCAACTAGCTTCTCGGGTGGGTGGCTTAGGGTTTTGTGAGATCTCACATCGGTTGAGGAGGAGAACGAAACATCATTTATAAGGGTGCGAAAACCTCTCCCTAGTAGACACGTTTTAAAAGAAGCCCGAAAAAAAAAAGTTCAAAAAAGACAATATCTTCTAGCTGGGTAGGCTTGAGTTGTCAGTAAAGTTTTTATTTTTTACCTTAATTAAAATAAAATTAAAAAATAAAATTAAAAAAAAAAAGTAAGCATGCATGGGAAAAGGAAGATCAACAAACTTTTAATATTTTAATAATAAAAAGAAATCTAATTTAAAATCTAAAATTGAGATTACAACTAAAAATTATAATTAACATTAATCATATCAAAAATAAAAAAAGATTTTTTAATTAAAAAAAGAGAAAAAATAAAATTAAAAATGATTTATGAGAGAAGAAAGTGGTGTGGGAGTGGAGGTAGGTGGATGGTCAAACCGCATACTAAAATTAAAATTAAAATTAAAATTATTTTATTTTTGAATTAATATCCCATTTTATTGAATATTTTAATTTGAAGACGTTGAAATTACATTTTAAAATAAGTTTAATAATAAAACTAATTAATTATCGATTCGCTCAACAATTAGTGGTGGCGACATTCTCTATCACTTAAACTAGTCATCGTCTTCAATGACTTTCTGAGCTGACACTATGACAAGAATTAGTTTCAGAATATTCTCGTCTAAGCTGGGGGAATGTGCCCGGTACTGGCCACTTTGGCCTCGACCTTAAGAGAGATATGATGTCAACTCTCCATCATATTTGAACCTATGACCTAAGCGGGTTACCATGTGGCACGTACGTGTGTTGCAGTGCGAGACGAGTATCTCGGGTGAGAGTGATCTCGATGTACATAAAATAATAATAATTAAGGGAATTAATTGGGAATGGTAATATTTAAATTGGCTCGAGGTGGAATTATTTATATATATATATATTAGAGTTTTCAGATTTAAGGTACTGTAGAAGGGAACTGAGGACTGCCACGTGGGACCCGACAATCGTGGGCCCCACCCGCCTTCGCTGCCTTTCATGTTACTCATCTCATCGCTTCATCATTCACTTCCCTAGATTGTGGGGCCCACTTTTTCCTTCCCGGAATATTCTCTTCTTTCTTCTTCTTCCATTCACTTTTTTTTTAAATAAAAATATATTTACTTTTAATTAAAAATAATATTTTTAATAAATACATATTTTCTAACTCACCGTTAACATATCGTCGTCCGTCTTACGTTTTTCCACAATTCACATCCCATGAGAGCCTAACGTCCTCACTAACACACCGTCTAGTGTATGACCCTGATACTATTTCTAAAAGCTCAATCTCACTTCTAACGGATATTGTCTGCTTTGACTCTCTTGAGAGCCCAGTGTCCTCACTGACACACTGCCCGATGTCTGACTTTGATACTATTTGTAAAAACTTAAACCCACCAGTAGTAGATATTGTCTACTTTGGCTCGTTTACGTATAGTCATCAGCCAGACATTTATAAAGAATGATTTGATTATTACAAAATATTAAATTTTTTAATTTTAAAAAGTATTAAATTATAGAAATATCAACTATAATTATTATTCTAAAATAAATATGTAATGACATTCAAAATGGGATAGCAATGATTAATGCGACAATTAATGATATTTGTAATAATTATTTTTAATTAATTTTTAAAAATCTTGAATTAACCCCAAAATCATCAACTTTTATTCAATGGTTAAATATGAAATCAATTAATTTCATATATTTTAATGTATTATTATTTCTTACCTTTTGATGAATCATTAAAAATTAATGTAACATATTTTTCTTATATCAAATTATCACAAAAAAAAAAAAATATATATATATATATATTTATTAAACAATCTAATAGGAATATTCAATCATTTTCATAGTGAAATATTCCTATATTTTAATATTAGATAATTATTGCAATTTTTTTTTATAGAGAATTCCATTACATTTATTTATTAATTAAAAAAATATTGTTTAAAAAAAAAACTATAAATTTAAGAGTATTAATATTATTTTTGAAAATTTAAAAAAAATTTAAAAAGAAATTTATTTATTGAAATTTCACTCAAAATTAAAATTAATGGTAAAAATATTTTTGAAGATATATTTTTTTAATTTTTTTAGTTTAAAATATTATTTAAATTAAAAAAAATCAAATATATATTTTAAATAAAATACAAAATACTATTTTTAAAAATTTATTTACCACTTTAAAATTTTATTAGAAAGTGGGGACCACAGGCACCGGGTATAGCCGGTTAAAAGGGCAAAAAAAGAAAAAAAAAAAAAAAAAAAAAAAAAAAGAGCGAGAAAAAAGTGGGGGAAACAATCAAAAGCGAAAGATCTGTGTGTTTCCTTTGCTCCTCTTCCATTTTTTCATTCTCTCTTTTTGTCCTTTCATCACACTAACAAAATCACACAATCTCAAACCCATTTTCTTGTTCATATAAAACCACACTCCTCCCCTTTCAATCCCCCTCTTCCATTTCTCTCCGCCATTTTTGGTTCTTGGAGGACCGAGTTTGTGTTCTTGTTCGTGGCTTCGAATCTGAATGACCTTATCTGGCCTCTACTGATTTTGGTTTCTTCAAATCCAATGGCTGAAACTGAGTTAGGTTCTGTTCTTAATCGCATTTGCAGCACTAACCACTGGTCCTATGGCGTTTTTTGGAGCTTTGATCGAAGAAACTCCATGTAAGCTTCTCTCTCATTCTTTTCCATGGAGATTTGCTTTTGTTCTTCTGGATATGCTTTGATCTTCCTATTTAAGAACACTAATGGAACTTATCCGCTAAATCTTTTGGTTCGGCTGTAGTTTAGAAATAGAATGTTGAGATCATATATATATATATGTATATAGATATGTATTTGGTTCTTTTGTTCTTGATTTTCAAAAGTAAGCTTATGAACAGTTACTATTCTTGCTGTTTACTTTGTACGAATGTTTTCAAAATTGAAGTAAAGTTTTGAAAACTAAGGAAAACAGTTTTTAGAACTTGTTTTTGTTTAGGATTCAAATGTTTTCTTAAGAAAGATGAAAGGATCGAACAAAATTATGATTAAACAAGCACAATTTACGGGTTGTTGAGTTTATGAACTCAAAGTTTACTATATAACAAGTTTCTATTGAGCTGGATTTTTTTGCATTTGAATGAATATGACTTTTAGATCGTGTGTTCGAATGTCTATGATGACTACATTCCTAGTTAATATCGATAGGTGTTTAGTTGTGTGCTAATTTTCGAGCTTGCTAATGGGGGAGAAGATTAAGAATATGTGTAAAAAAAGTTGAATATGTTCGAATGTCTACGATGACTTCGTTCCTACTTAATATCAATAGTCGACTCATTGTGTGCTAATTTTCGAGCTTGCTAATTGGGGAGAAGATTAAGAGTATGTGTAAAAAAAGTCAAATATGTTCGAACGTCTATGATGACTTCATTCCTACTTAATATCTTTAGTCGACTTGTTGTGTGCTAATTTTTGAACTCGCTAATGTGGGAGAAGATTAAGAATATGCGTAAAAAAGTCAAATATACCGTAAATTATCAATGTAGAATCGTTTTCGGGTCTAGTGGTGATGTTACAACACTATGCTTACCATAGGCTGTGTTGTTGGTGTATATGCATATAGGGTGTTGACTTTGGAGGATATTTGGTATGAAGAGCAAGTGGGGCTGGTGGCTGCTAATATGCTTCAACAAGTTCACATGCTTGGTGAAGGGTAAGCTAAGCTTTCTGTTCTTTCATTATATATGAGTGTGTTTCTTTTGTTTGTTTTGCTGAAGCTGAAGGTTGAAAATTTTTGTTTCGGCTTTATCAGAGCTATTGGCACGGCTGCGTTCACTGGGAAGCACCGGTGGATGTTTTCCGATGCTTCGTTTGGTGAATGGAATCCCTCTATGTTTGAGGTACTTGTTTGTTTCCCGTGTTTTTAGTTCAATAAGCGAGGGTGGAGATTCGAGTCTTTAATGTGAGATCTCACATTGGTTGGAGAGAGGGAACGAAACATTTCTTGCAAGGGTGTGGAAACCTCTCCCTAGCAGACGCGTTTTAGAATCGTGAGGCGGACGACGATACATAACGGGTCAAAGCCGACAATATCTGCCCGCGGTGGGCTTGGACTGTTACAAATGGTATTAGAGCCAGGCACCGATTAGTGTGCTAGCGAGGATGCAGGACCCCCAAGAGGGGTGGATTGTGAGATCCCATATCGGTTAGAGAGGAGAACAAAACATTCCGTATAAGGGTGTGGAAACCTCTCCTTAGTAGATGCGTTTTAAAATCGTGAGGGTGAAGGAGATACGTAACGGATCAAAGTGGACAATATCTGTTAGCGGTGGAGCTTGGGCTGTTACAAATGTTATCAGAGTCAGTCACTGAGCGGTGTGCCAGCGAGGACGTTGGACCTCCAAGAGGGGTGGATTGTGAGATCCCATATCAGTTAGAGAGGAGAACGAAGCATACCTTATAAGGGTGTGGAAACCTCTCCCTAACAGACGCGTTTTAAAACTGTGAGGCTAACGACGATACGTAACGGGTCAAAGTAGACAATATCTATTAGCGGTGGGGCTTGGGTGGTTATAATTTATTACGCATTAAACAAAACAAATTTCTCCATATCTAGTATATTAATTGAGGAAAGAAGATTCTCTTCAAATTTATACACCATTGATTGGAGATCTCTTTCTATTTTTCTAGGATAATATGGAGTTTCAACAACAATTTTCCTGTGGGATAAAGGTATGCCTGTTTATTTCTTGTTGATGCATTACAAAAACAACATTATATGTTTCTGTTTCGATGAACATTTCATTGTTGGCTTACGCGTTCGTATCAATTACAGACCGTTGCAGTTATTCCCGTTCATCCACACGGAGTAATACAGCTTGGCTCTACACATAAGGTCATAATATAATCATACCGAGAATGTTTCTAATTCTGTTGATTTGGTTAAGCTGGGATTGAATAGTTTTGTTCTTTTTGCTGCAGATCTGGGAAAGTTTCGAGTTCTTGGCCGATGCAAAGAGATCATTATGTCAAGTGATTAATGGTGGTGGACATTTACAAGAGAAAACTATGCCCATGGCTTTGAGCGCCGATATTTTTCACTTTAACGAGCTTTTCACGTCCTTCATCATGTCTTCGAATTCTGATGATTGGAGTCTCGGTGCCGTGCATAATAACAGCCGTACAGATTTCGCAGGGAAATCTTATGCTTCAATTGATAAACAACCAGCCGTGTTGGCTTCATCCAAGCCGATGCCAACGTCCAACATTAGAGAACAAGATGCTCAATATCCAAGCTATTTGGACGCTGACATGCTTGACTCGTGTAGAAACTTGGTCGAATATGGACACCATAGCTCGAAAATTGCAACAGTCTCAAGTGGAACGGGTTCTCTCTGTATGGATAATGTTCAGCAGTCGGCTCGGTTTCCTGTGATTGAAGGCGAACTCGTGGAAAGCATGACTAGCCGACCTGACTTCTGTGATGAGCATCTTTCTGAAGATTTTACAATGGATCTCCCGGACATCTCGCTCATTGACGATCTATTTCAATGGTTTGATTCTTCACCAGAAAACGGAACGAATGGAGCAACAACAGCAGTGAACGATAACCTTCCACAGTCCACAGGAGTTTCGACATTGTCGTCTAATCTGGTTGAAGTTTGTAAGTTCGTTGACGGTTCGAGCAAAACCTCCGTTGTTTCTGCTCGAAGTTGTATAACTAATGCATCACAATCCAGCGAACAAGATAACACAATCATAACACAGGGTGCAAAAGATAGGCTGTTTGATAGTTTGGGGTTAGGCACAGAAGGTCATGAGAGTTACTCAGGTGGGTGCAACAGTATGTCTACGTGCAGCTCGAAGTTAGCCACCGGGTCAACGGATCATCCTCGAAAGAGATTATTTTGGGAGTTGGGAATCGAAGAGCTTTTAGACGGTCGAAGCAACACGAGCTCGACGACTAAATCAAGTGTTGAGAATCATCAATCAATTGCCTCAAGAAGGTCAAAGATGGAAAGATCGTTGTTCGAAACTAATCCGATCCAATTACTCGACCCTTGCACCAATGTGAATCCGATACAATCTTCGGGCACAGCTGATCGTTTCCCATGTAAGAAAGAAGCTATACCAAAGTCACCGGTAAGTTCGTGGATTGATGACAGCTATAGCACCAATATTGGAGGCTCCATCCTAGAACTATCTCGTAAGAGAGAGGAGCCCGTGAAGACTTGTAAGAAGAGGGCAAGACCTGGAGAGAGTAACCGTCCCCGACCGAAGGATCGACAACAGATCCAAGATCGTCTCAAAGAGTTGAGAGGAATTATCCCTAGTGGTGCAAAGGTATGAATCTAGTTCATATTTGCAATTGAGCATTGTTCAAATGCAGCATTTGATATCATAATTTTGATTGATGAAACAGTGTAGCATCGACTCGTTGTTGGATCGGACTATCAAATACATGCTTTTCTTACAAAGTGTTACGAAATACGCAGACAAGCTTAAAGAAACTCACGAACCAAAGGTGAATATTTGATTCTCGTTCCTCGCTATTTTCTCGTAAGTTTACATCAAACCGTTGACTAACACGAGTAAAATTTTTGTGATGGATCCTAATCACAGTTAATCGACCAAGATGATGGGGTGGCTGTAAATGACAAATGCACCACGGAGAGAGGCGGTGGCGGGGTTACTTGGGCGTATAAAGTGGGAACGACACCGATCGTTTGCCCGGTTATCGTCGAAGACCTTAGTTCACCTGGTCAAATGCTCATTGAGGTAGGGAAACTGAGAGTCTTCTTGTGCTGAATTGTAGAATCCTCTTTTTGATGTGGTTCTATTGGTGTTTGTTAGATGCTATGTGAGGAAAGAGGCTTCTTTCTCGAAATAGCCGACATGATTCGTGGCTATGGATTGACGATTTTGAAAGGCATGATGGAAGTTCGAGAGGACAAGATATGGGCACAGTTCGTTGTCGAGGTGAAGCTAAATGTAAGAAACCGAGACTGAATTTCGAGTTCGTATTCTACTTCAAACAAACACTCTTCAATGAGTTCTAATCAATGTTGAATAACTTTGTGTTGCAGACTAACCAGAGTATTACAAGGATAAATGTGTTCTTGTCCCTCATGGAGCTTCTACAACAAGCAAACATTAGTGGAGCTGATTTAGCTAGTTAGTAGTAATAGGGATGGATCGAAATGGAGAACGAAGAACGAAGAACAGTGGAATTCAATTAGGTAGTTAGTAGTAATAGTGATGGATCGAAGCAAAGAACGAAGAACGAAGAACAAAGAACGAAGAACGAACATGTCTTTGAAATCTGAGTAGGAACTCGATCATAAGTAGTTGGATAGTTAACGACCATGGTATAGTAGAAAGTAAATGTGCATAGATGAAGAGTGTAGGTAGCATTTTCATAGGTGAAATCTAATATTTTTGGTTTGAATAATTATTGAGTGAGCAATTAGGGTTTCTAAGGACGTTAGATGTATAGTTACTTTGCCGATGCTAAGACTAATAATAGATATATGATGTATTACTCTAATTTGAAGATTCAGTTAGAACGTATCAAATTAGCTCTTAAAAGTGGAGACAATAACTGCTAGTGGTGGCTTTGAATTATCACAAAGGGTATCAAAACCGGACACCCAGCGGTGTGCGATGGGGACGCTATCCCTCAAGGGAATGGAATGTGAGATCTCACATCGGTTGGAGAGGGGAACGAAACATTACTTATAAGTGTGTGAAAACCTTACCTAACAGACGCGTTCTAAAACTTCGAGACTGGCAGAACGGGCTACAGTATCGGTAAGCGATGGGCTTGAGCTGTTACACTAAATTAATAAAAATACTATTTATCTAAAAATACTCTTAAATTTTAAAAAATTTGAATATTATCTTTAAAATTAAAAGAAAAAATTTTAAAATATCTTTTTATCTAGATAAGGATATTTCTAATCTTTATTAATTTAATCTATTTTTTTAAAATAATTTGAAAAAAAAATTATTTCGATAGTTTATATTCAAATTTGTTTCATTAATTTATATTCAAATAACAAAAATTTAATTTAGTTAATTTTCCCTTCTCCGTCTCTTCCGTCTCTCCCGCTGCGAAAAACCCAAATCTCGAACCATTTGTTGTCCTTCGGGTCTGGTGTTCCATTCGAGCTCGGAGCTGATAAACATGGAATCCCAACCAGAAGCCATGGAAGACAGCATAGCGACCATCAAAGACAAGCGTCAACAGCTCGAAGCTCGCATTCTAGCCCAACACTCGAACCAGTTGGAGCTCCTCTCTTCTCTTGAAGCACTGGTTCCTGATCTCGTCTCTTCCCTCGACCTCTCTCTCAAGGTTGTAACCTCCTTTAATGGCCGCCCCTTTGCTCCTACACCAGCTCTTTCTGAACCCAAAAACAAACCCTCTAAATACCCTTTGATGGCTACTAACTCTATACCCCACAAAACCCGCCTTAATCCTCTTTCTTCTGGCGAAGCGAAACCCGGGATTCAGAAGAATCAAAATGCGAAGGCGTACTCGGAATCGAATCCCGATCGGAAGCGAGCTCGCCAAACGGACGGCGGGAAGTTTTCGATGGATGATAGTGGAAGCCCTTTGTCGGTTGTGCGGTCGATGGTGGCGGTTAGTTTACTCGAACGGGTGCCTTTTACGGCGATTGATTCTTCGACGGTGTTGAGGAAATTGGAGAATGATCAGAAGGCTACGACGGCGGAGAAGGCAGCGTTGAGGGAATTAGGTGGCGATTCTGGTGCGATACTGGCGGTGGAGATGGCTTTGAGGTCGATGGCGGAGGATTGCGGTGGGGTTGAGTTGGAGGAGTTTGTGGTGAGTGGGAAGTCTCGAGTTATGGTGTTGGGGATTGATCGAACTCGGCTCATGAAGGAACTGCCTGAGAGTGCTAATTTTCAATTGCAGGAATCGAGTTTGGGAGAGGGTAACTCGAGCCATAAACAGAATCAACAAGTGGTGGGCGGCGGCGGTGGCGGTGGTGGTGGTGTGGATGTTCATGGCGGCGTGTTTGGGATGGGAGGGCCAATGCCAAGGCCAATACCGGAGATGTGGATGGGGCATGGAGATCCCAATATGCAGGGACTGACACACATGTTTCCGGCGAGTGGACCAGCAGGTGCCATGGCTGGGACAAGGGGTGCGCCTAGGATGATGGGAATGATGGGGATGGCTCGAGGGATGGGACTCCCACCATTGCACAGACCATTGATGGGGCCAAATGCAGCCATGGCTGGCCCCATTTCAATGCCACAGAAGCTTAAAACTGATGAGGATGAACTGAAAGATCTTGAGGCCTTGTTGAGCAAGAAGTCTTTTAAAGAAATACAAAAGTCTAAGACTGGTGAGGAGCTTTTGGACCTCATTCACCGGCCAACTGCTAGGGAAACTGCTGTGGCTTCAAAGGTATATAGATTTTGCTTTATAAGTATGATGGTAAAGCTTGGCTTCATTCAAATTTTGTTATGTTTCTACTGTGTAGGTTAGATAAGTCATTGGTTTTGAGCGCATATTAAAAAGCACGATGTAAATGTAACGACCGTAGCCCACCGCTAGCAGATGTTGTTCTCTTTCCCTTTTAAGCTTCCCCTCAAGGTTTTTAAAACGTATTTGCTAGGGAGAGGTTTCCACACCTTTATAAACAATGTTCTATTCCCCCTCACCAACCGATGTGGGATCTCACAATCCACCCCCTTTAGGGCCCAGCATCCTCGCTGGCACTCGTTCCTCTTTTCAATCGATGTGGGATCTCACAATCCGTCCTCCTTTGAGGCCAACGTCCTCACTGGCACACCGTTGGGTGTCCACCCCCCTTCGGAGCTCAACGTTCTCGTTGGCTCACCGTCCGATGTCTGGCTCTGATACCATTTGTAACGACCCAAGCCCACCGCTAGCAAATATTGTCTTCTTTGGGCTTTCCCTTTCGGGCTTCCCCTCAAGGTTTTTAAAATGCATCGGCTAGGAAGAGGTTTTCACACCCTTATAAAGAATGTTTCGTTCTCCTTTCCAATTGACGTGGGATCTCACAATCCACCTCCTTCGAGGCCTAGCGTCCTCGCCGGCACTCGTTCCTCTCTTCAATCAATGTGGGATCTCAAAATTCACCTCCCTTCGGGGCCTAGCGTCTTCGCTGGCACACCATCGGGTGTCCACCCCCCCTTTGGGTCTCAGCGTCTTTGCTGGCACGTCGCCCAATGTCTGTCTCTGATACCATTTGTAACGGCCCAAATCCACCGCTAGCAAATATTGTCCTCTTTGGGTTTTCCCTTTCGGGGTTCCCCTCAAGGTTTTTAAAACGCATCTACTAGAGAGAAGTTTCCACACCCGTATAAAGAATGCTTCGTTCTCCTCCCCAACCGATGTGGGATCTCACCGTAAATCTAGCTGCTTTTCTGTGGCATGGATTCAAGTTTTTGCTATAGAAATCCCTCGTTTTAAGCACATAGACATTGCTGTAAAGTATGATGTAAATCTAGGTTCATGGATTCCAAATTTCTATGTTCTTATCATTTATGTTATAGAAGTTCTTGGTTTTAAGCCCCCTCCCAAGCACACATAATGGAGTGAGAGGAGCAACCTTTATCATTTACTGCTTATCGTTCTAATAAATCTTCACTCTCTATTAATTGTTGCTCCAGTTTAAAACTAAAGGTGGTTCGCAACTGAAGGAATACTGCTCGTCCTTGACAAAAGAGGACTGTCGGCGTCAATCTGGCTCGTTTATCGCATGCGAGAAGGTTCGTACAAATATTTCCTTATAATAGCGACATGTTTCCATAATTCCAAGTTCTTGATTCTGGGTGGAGCTGTTCTGATCTTTATTCTCAAATTATTGCTGTGAATGCTGATTTTTTTTTTATTTGTTTTTATTAAGAAATGGATTTGATCATTAGGAAAGTGATGCTTATGATTGAAACTAGTTTGCATTTTGACCACAAATGAAAGGAAAACAATATAGGAGCATTTTTTTATCCCAATTCATTGATTTCTGATTCCAAAATCCACCCCTAAATTATTTATATATCCCTATATCCCTATATCCCTGTGTTATTTATATCATCCCAGTGTTCCCGAACCCACCACTAGCCGATATTGTCCTCTTTGGACTTTCTCTTAAAGAGATTCTCCTCAAAGTTTCAAAACGTGTGTACTAGGGAGAGGTTTCCACCGATATTGTCCTCTTTGGACTTTCTCTTAAAGAGATTCTCCTCAAAGTTTCAAAACGTGTGTACTAGGGAGAGGTTTCCACCGATATTGTCCTCTTTGGACTTTCTCTTAAAGAGATTCTCCTCAAAGTTTCAAAACGTGTGTACTAGGGAGAGGTTTCCACCGATATTGTCCTCTTTGGACTTTCTCTTAAAGAGATTCTCCTCAAAGTTTCAAAACGTGTGTACTAGGGAGAGGTTTCCACCGATATTGTCCTCTTTGGACTTTCTCTTAAAGAGATTCTCCTCAAAGTTTCAAAACGTGTGTACTAGGGAGAGGTTTCCACCGATATTGTCCTCTTTGGACTTTCTCTTAAAGAGATTCTCCTCAAAGTTTCAAAACGTGTGTACTAGGGAGAGGTTTCCACCGATATTGTCCTCTTTGGACTTTCTCTTAAAGAGATTCTCCTCAAAGTTTCAAAACGTGTGTACTAGGGAGAGGTTTCCACACCCTTATAAGGAATATTTTGTTTCCCTTTCCAACCTATGTGGGATCTCACAATCCACCCCTCTTGGAGGCCCAACGTCTTCGCTAGCACACCGCCTGACGTCTGTCTTTGATACTATTTGTAACCGCCTAAGCCCACCACTAGAAAATATTGTTCTATTTGGGCTTTCGTTTCCCTTCGAGGGCTTCCCCTCAAGATTTTAAAACGTGTCTACTATTGGAGAGGTTTCCACATCCTTATAAGGAATGCTTCGTTTCCCTCTCCAACCTATGTGGGATCTCACAATCCACCCTCTTGGAGGCCCAACGTCTTCGCTAGAACATCACCCGATGTCTGTCTCTGATACCATTTGTAACCGCCTAAACCCACCACTAGTAGATATTGTTCTCTATGGACTTTCCCTTAGAGGGCTTCCTCTCAAAATTTTAAAACGTGTCTACTAGGGAGAGGTTTCCACACCCTTATAAGGAATGCTTCGTTTCCCTCTCCACACCCTTATAAGGAATGCTTCGTTTCCCTCTCCACACCCTTATAAGAAATGCTTCGTTTCCCTCTCCAACCTATGTTGGATCTCACAATGCACCCCTCTTGGAGGCCTAACGTCTTCGCTAGCACATTGCCCCGTGTCTGTCTCTGATACCATTTGTAACAACCTAAACCCACCACTAGTAGATATTGTTCTCTATGGACTTTCCCTTAAAGGGCTTCCTCTCAAAATTTTAAAACGTGTCTACTAGGAAGAGGTTTCTACACCCTTATAAGGAATGCTTCGTCCCTCTCCAACCAATGTGGTATCTCACATCAACCCCCAAACCCCCCTTATATGACATATGTTCCTCAAGTCAGTTGAACTCGTTCCAGTAAGCCTAGTGGGATGAAACGTGTGGTTCAACTTTAGTTGCCTATTTATGCCCATTAACGAACTGCCTCTTTGAAATAAACTCCAATACTCCTTCGTGCGGTGCCACGAACTACTTGTTTAAGCTCATGGGATGCAGTAAATTTAATTATATCAATACTTTTATCATCTTGTCTCCATACATGAGAAAAAGTAATTGTTCTTATTTAAGTATGAATTCTCCAACTTATTTCACCGTGTTACAATGTTCGACACGTCCTAAACGAATATATTAGTCTCTCTAATTATTTCCTAAATATTTCGCAGGTTCATTTTCGGCGAATAATCGCACCACATACAGACATTAATCTGGGTGACTGCTCTTTTCTTGATACTTGTCGGCACATGAAGGTAAATATTTATTTCATGTGGATCATCTGGCAATGAAATATCAATACCACGCAATGTTTGGGGACATAGATGTATTGATCAATGTGTTAATGATAAAGCTACATTGCATTCTTCCCAGACATGCAAGTATGTTCATTACGAGCTCGATCCAATTCAAGATGTGCCACCGATGCTGATTGGAGCTGGATCTATATCTATTCCGAAACCGCTAAAGCCTCAACGAGCTGAATATTGTTCCGAAGTGGAACTTGGTGAATCGCAATGGATTAACTGTGATATTCGTAATTTTAGAATGGATATTTTGGGGCAATTTGGAGTGATTATGGCTGATCCACCGTGGGATATCCATATGGAATTGCCTTACGGGACAATGGCGGATGACGAAATGCGCAATCTTAACGTTCCTGCATTACAGACTGATGGTTTGATTTTTCTTTGGGTCACTGGACGTGCAATGGAACTTGGAAGAGAATGGTAGGTTTTCACTTCTTATTGTTGTTGGGTATAATGATTCCTGTTTGATATGTTCTTTCTGATCTTGCTTGATATATAGCCTCTTCGGGGATGTTCGATCTTGTTCAATTAACATACATATATTGTAACGACCCAAACTCACCGCTAGCAGATATTGTCCTCTTTGGGCTTCCCTTCAAGGCCTTAAAACGCGTCTGTTAGGGAAAGGTTTCCACACCCTTATAAAGGGTGTTTCGTTCTCCTCCCCAACCGATATAGGATATCACAATCCACCCCCTTTTAGGGCCCAGCGTCCTGGCACACCGCAAATCCACCCCCCTTGGGGACCAGCATCCTTACTAGCACACCGCCTCGTGTCTACCCCCCTTTGGGGAACAACCTCCTCAATGGCACATCGCCTGGTGTCTGACTCTGATACCATTTGTAACGACTCAAGCCCCACCGCTAGTAGATATTGTCTTCTTTGGGCTTTCCCTCAAGGGTTTAAAATGCATCTGCTAGGGAAAGGTTTTCACACCCTTATAAAGGGTGTTTCGTTCTCCTCCCCAACCGATATGGGATATCACAATCCACCTCCTTTCAGGACCCACTGTCCTCGCTGGCACTTGTTCCTTTCTCCAATCGATGTGGGACCCCACCAAATCCACCCCCCTTCGGGGCCAGCGTCCTTACTGGCACACCGCCTCGTGTCTACCCCCTTCGGGGAACAGCCTCCTCACTAGCACATTGCCTGATGTCTGGCTCTGATACCATTTGTAACGACTCAAGCCCCACCACTAGCAGATATTGTCTTCTTTGGGCTTTCCCTCAAGGCTTTAAAACGAGTCTGCTAGAGAAAGGTTTCCACACCCTTATAAAGGGTGTTTCGTTCTCCTCCCCAACTGAGGTGGGATATCGCAATCCACCCCCTTTCAAGGCCCAGCGTCCTCGCTGGCATTTGTTTCTGTTTCTTTCTTCAATCGATGTGGGACCCCACCAAATCCACCACCCTTCGGGGTCAGCGTCCTTACTGGCACACCGCCTCGTGTCTACCCCCTTCGAGGAACAACCTCCTCACTGGCACATCGCCCGGTGTCTGGCTATGACACTATTTGTAACGACTCAAGCCCCACTGCTAGCAGATATTGTCTTCTTTGGGCTTTTCCTCCAGGCTTTAAAACGCGTCTGCTAAGAAAAGGTTTCTACACACTTATAAATGGTGTTTCGTTCTCCTCACCAACCGTATCACATCTATATATTCTTTCTGAACAATCATTAATGTGTTTATGCTGAATTTTTATATTTAATTTGGTTCACAAGCATATAACCTTGCCTTTGCAGTTTAGAACTATGGGGATACAAGCGTGTTGAGGAGCTTATATGGGTTAAGACAAATCAACTTCAAAGAATTATTAGAACAGGGCGGACAGGCCATTGGCTCAATCATAGCAAGGAGCATTGCCTTGTTGGAATAAAGGGTAACCCAGAAGTTAACAGGAATATTGATACAGATGTTGTTGTTGCCGAGGTTCGGGAAACAAGTCGTAAACCGGATGAGGTCAGTATACTATCTCTTGCAATACTTATCTATCGGTTTTTTGCTCCAAAAGTCCACGAGTTCGAAATATTGACGTTTATACTTTATAATTACGCGTCGTTGCAGATGTACCCTTTGCTTGAGAGGATAAGTCCAAGAACAAGGAAGCTAGAATTGTTTGCTCGGATGCACAACACTCATGCGGGGTATATTTCGTTTATATTATCATTACCATAATTTTCGTTTCGTAGACGTTCAAATGAGTATCTTTCAAGAGATGAAACTATAGCGATCGCATGCATTATGATCTCAAAAAACTCATGAATTCATTGTTTATACACGTACTCGTTCACATTCCACAAATGCATTTGCAAATTGGTGGCTGCTGGTGATATTTGTGAGATCCCACATCGGTTGGGGAGGAGAACGAAACATTCTTTATAAGGGTGTGGAAACCTCTCCGTAGCAGATGCATTTTAAACACCTTGAGAGGAAGCCCGAAAGGGAAATCTCAAAGAGGATAATATCTGCTAGCGTGGGCTTGGACCATTACAAATGGTATCAAAGCCACACAACGGACAATATGCCAGCTAAGAGGCTGAACCCTGAAAGGGGTGGATTGGCGGGGAGGGAACGAGTGCCAACGAAGGGGGGTGGATTGTGAGATCCCACATTGGTTGGGGAGGAGAACGAAACATTCCTTATAAGGGTGTGAGAACCTTTCCCTAGCAAACGCGTTTTAAAAACTTGGAGGGAAAGTCCAAAGATAACAATATATGCTAGCGGTGAGCTCGGACTGTTATAATAAATGTTCTTTCTACTTCGAGTTCGAACTCGATCATATCATTGCTCCTTAAACTCTTCGTTGAATTGTTTTTTCAGTTGGATATCTCTTGGCAATCAATTGAGTGGAGCTCGATTGGTTGATGAAGGACTAAGAGCAAGGTTCAAGGCTGCATATCCAAACGTGGAGGTCCAACCGGCGTCCCCTCCAAGGGCTTCAATGGACATGGACTCTGGGGCTGCCCAACTCAGGAGCCCCTTTGCAGTATCAGAACCACCAAAGCCAGCATATGGGGACCCTACAATTCCCGAGGTACCATATGCAGCCGCAGGTACCCCAGATAAAGCCATGACAGTAGGAGTTGACACGGGTAACTGAATCAAAACCCCCACTAATTTATAACTACATCAGCTTTTGTCTCGTTTCTGTATCATTTTGTTGTAGTTCTGAAATGAGAAGCAAGATGTTAGTTGATATAATTTTGTATAAGATTAGAGAATTTTGTCATCTTCCAATTAAATTGGAATTATTCTAAAAGTTTTAATATTTTCATAAATGTTAAATTGTCGAACATAGTTGTGTTGGAATTCTCCTAGGTTATGTTAGGTTAGGTTGGTTCAGATGGTTCAGATGTAACAGCCCAAGCCCATTTCAAGTCCACTACTGATAGATATTGCTCGTCGTATAAGTGTCATAGTTGGGTTGGAATTCGCATAAATTTTTTTAGGTTAGGTTGGTTCGGATTGTTCAGATGTAACAGCTCAAACCCATTTCAAGCCCACTATTGATGGATATTGTCTGTCGTATAGTTGTCAGCCTCAAAATTTTAAAACGTGTCTATTAGGGAGAGATTTCTACACGCTTATAAGGAAGTGTTCCTCTTCTATAAGAGATATGAGATCTCACAATCCATTATAAGCCTTAGCGTACTCACAATATACTTCTTTGAGGGCTTAGCATCTTTGCTGACACATACCAAGCACAATCTACCCTGGGGCCTAGCGCCCTCATAGTCCACCTCCTTGAATCACAATCCACCCTAAAGCCTACCTCCTTGGTGCTTAGTGTCCTCGCTGACACACCGCTCAGTGTCTGGCTTTGATATCGTTTGTAACAGCTCGAACCTACTGCTTATAGATATTGTTCGCTTTGGTCTGTTACGTGTCGTCGTTAGCCTCACGGTTTAAAAAACGAGTATGTTAGGGAGAGGTTTCTACAAGCTTATAAGGAAGCATTGCTCTTCTATAAGAGATGTGAAATCGCACAATCCACTATGGGGCCTAGCGTACTCACAATCCACCTCATTGGGGGCTTAGCATCCTCGCTGATACATACTGAGCACAATCTATCCTGCCCTCACAGTCCACCTCTTTGGGAATTTAGCATCCTCGCTAACATACATCAAGCACAATCCACCCTAAGGCCTAGCACCCTCATAATCTACCTCCTTGGTGCCTAGCGTCTTCGCTGACACACTGCTGGCTTTGATATCGTTTGTAACAGCTCAAACTCACTGCTTATAGATATTGTTCGCTTTGGTCCGTTACGTGTTGTTGTTAGCCTCACGGTTTTAAAAACGAGTATGTTAGGGAGAGGTTTCTACACGCTTATAAGGAAACATTCCTCTTCTCACAATCCACTCTAGGGCCTAGCGTACTCACAATCCACCTCTTTGGGAGTTTAGAATCCTCACTGACACATACCGAGCACAATCTACCCTGGGGCCTAGCACCCTCACAGTTCACCTCCTTGAGAGTCTAGCATTCTCGTTGACACACATCAAGCACAATCCACCCTAAGGCTTAGCGCCCTCATAATCTACCTCCTTGGTGCCTAGTGTCCTTGCTGACACACCGCTCAATGTCTGGCTTTGATATTGTTTGTAATAGCTCAAGCCCACTGCTTATAGATATTGTTCGCTTTGGTCTGTTACGTGTTGTTGTTAGCCTCATGGTTTTAAAAACGAGTATGTTAGGGAGAGGTTTCTACACGCTTACAAGGAAGCATTTCTTTTCTATAAGAAATATGAGATCTCACAATCCACTATGGAGCCTAGCGTACTCATAATCCACCTCTTTGGGGGCTTAGCATCCTCGCTAACACATACCAAGCACAATCTACCCTGGACTCTAGCGCCCTCACAATCCACCTCATTGGGCGTCTAGCATCCTTGCTGACATACATCAAGCACAATCCACCCTAAGGCCTAGCGCCCTCACAATCTACCTTCTTGGTGCCTAGCATTCTCGTTGACACACCGCTCAGTGTCTCACTTTGATATCGTTTGTAACAACCCAACTCACTGCTTATAAATATTGTTCGCTTTGGTCTGTTACATGTCGTCGTTAGCCTCACGATTTTAAAAACGAGTATGGTAGGGAGAGGTTTCCACACCTTTGTAAGAAATGTTTTGTTATCTTCTCTACTCGACGTGGGATCTCACAACGGATCATTTATTTAAAGGTTTTTTTTTTTAATAAAAGTAAAATGCTACGTAAAACACTTACTATAGCTCATTGGCAATACGAACTCGCACACAAGAATAAATGAGGTTGCTTGATCGAAAATCATGCCCGACCCCGAGCAAGGGCCTAATTTAGATTGATAAGAATGAAACTCAAGATATAAGGATCTGGGAAGGAATGATCTTCTCGAAGGTATAAAAGAAAAAAATTAATATATATATATAATTGTATTGTAAAAAAAAAAAAATAATAAATAAATAAATAAATAAATAAATATATATATATATATATATATATAATTCAGCATAGGCGAATTATCGTCCCCATTGCAGCATAGGCGAGAGCGGATAAGCCAACGAAAGGAAGAAATGTCTGCAACAATTCAGCACTCATTTCTTTCTCCTTCAAATCCAATTCATCTCTCCGCAATCTCTACAAACTTTCTCAAATCACACCCTTCCTCCATGATCATCTCGCACAAACCTTTAGGTTTTTCAACACCGCGTCTCAAAATCGTGAAATGTATCTCGGAATCGAACGATGAAGCTCAAAACAATGTCAATTTGAATAATGCTTTGTCCAGTATGGTCGGTGAGCAGATTGAAGAACTTTTGAACAAGGAAGAGAATAGGAGTTTGCTCGATGGCTTGGAGAAGGCGTCGATGAGAGTTGAAATCGCCAAAAGGCAGTTGGCTGAGATCGAGAAACAGGAACTGGAGCTCAAACGATTCAAGGATTATATTAACCAGCTCGAAAGTAGAGCATCGGAGGTATTTAATTAATCTCTAATTAATTTCTTGGTGCGACAAAGCATTCCTTTGTTATCTGTTTAAGTGCAAACCGAGAACCTGAGATGCTATTAGATTCAATGATTATATTAGCCAGCTTGAAAACATAGCTTCGGAGGTTTGTTAATCTCTTGATACTCCTGTTATGCAATGAAGTGTTCTTTCTTTGATTATCTATCTTAATGCAAACCAAGAAATCAAGGATGCTCTAGGATTCAAGGATTATATTAACCAACTCGCGGTTTGTTTAATTAATCTGTTACATATTCTTGTTGTGTGATAAAACACTCTTTTGTAATTTGCCTGTGAGGATGCTCTAGGAATCAAGGATTATATTAACTCCCTGAAAACGAAGCTTCAGAAGTTTGTTAATCAATCTCTTTCGTACTCTTGTTGAATCTGTTTGAATGCAAACCAAGAAATTGAGGTTGCTGTAGGGTGTGCATTTTGCTAATTTCTTTTGTTCGTGGCTGTTTTGAATTGTATTTAGTGAAATGGGAATCCTTGCTTGTATGGTATGTATGCGTTAACAATTATTATAGCAAATTTGTAACAGCCCAAGCCCACCGCTAGCGGATATTGTCCTCTTTTGGCTTTCTCTTTCGGGCTTTCCCTCGAGGTTTTTAGAACGCATGTGCTAGGGAGAGGTTTCCACACTTATAAAGAATGTTTCGTTCTCCTCCCCAACCGATGTGTAATCTCACAATCCATCCCCCTTCGGGGCCAGCGTCCTTGCTGGCACACCGCTTAGTGTCTAGCTCTGATACTATTTGTAACCACCCAAGCCCACCGCTAGCAGATATGGTCCTCTTTAGGCTTTCTCTTTCGGGCTTCCTCTCAAGGTTTTTAAAACGCATCTGCTAGGGGAGGTTTCCACACACTTATAAAGAATGTTTTGTTCTCCTCCCTAACCGATGTGGAATCTCACAATCCACCCCCCTTCGGGGCCCAGTGTCCTTGCTAGCACACCGCCTCATGTCCACCCTCCTTGCTGGCACATCGCCCGATGTATAGCTCTGATACCATTTGTAACTGCCCAAGCTTAACGCTAGCAGATATTGTCTTCTTTTGGTTTTCTCTTTCGGGCTTCCCCTCGAGGTTTTTAAAACGCGTCTGCTAGAGAGAAGTTTCCACACACTTATAAAGAAAGTTCTGTTCTCCTCCCCAACCGATGTGGGATCTCACAAAATTTCAGCTGAGAGACCGTGAACTCGTGGTTGATTCAAGTGAGGAAAAGGAAATGGTCAACCATATTTGATCCCGTGCAAAATTAAGCCAATTTTTATTACCTTTTCATTTGAGGAAGGACCCAATAGCCTAGTAACCCTCCTCAATCGACCATTTTGAACTGTTTTATAACCTATAGGCAGGGTAGCAACCAAAATCCATTTTGAACTGTTTTATAACCTATAGGCTGGGTAGCAACCAAAATCCATCACTTATCGAAGTGAATTATAAGTGCTGTTTCCAAGTGACAATAATATTGTTGTCAACTACAAATAACAGTAACATCTGGGTCACTTTGCTCATTCAAGATTGAAGAATGTCAAAAGGAGATATTGGAGGCAAGAGGGATGATCGAGGAGGCCGAGCGCTCTCTCTCACAAAGCGAGGGTGGAAATGCAAAAAGAGACGAGGAAGACGGAGGAATTGACAGAGATGAAGAGAGATTGGAATCTGTAAAAGCAGCGTCCATATCAGCCATTGTTGGCACACTTGCAGGGCTGCCTATCTTTCTTAATCAAGTGACCAGCATTTCTCAGCTTGCACTCCCTACGGCAATCACCTTTATTAGCTGTGCCTTGTTTGGAGTTACATTCCGATACACAATAAGGAGAGACTTGGATAATATTCAGCTCAAGACTGGAACATCTGCCGCTTTCGGTTTCGTTAAAGGTATGAAAAATAGCGTCTTGAATAAAGAATTGAGTTATCTAAATCCATTGAGGAAGTTATATTGTTGATAAATGCAGGTCTTGCAACACTAGATGGTGGAGTACCTCTGGAATTTAATGCTGAGAGTTTCTCATCACATGTCACTGATGCTGCTGTGTATGTATCTGAAAACCTTTATATATTTATTTCTGCTGCTGTTGCACTGGAATTCTGTTTCAGGATGAGGTTATTAAGCCCTTTTCCTATAAGAAAATCAGTATAAGGGTCATTTGGATATGAACTTCATCTCAAGAAGATTAAACTTAGTTCATGTTATCCAACTCCCTGGGCCATCGGGCTACGATAACAACACGACCTATTATTTACATGAAACATGTCTTAGAAATCTGATCAGTAAGCATTGTGTTATTCTTGAAATGTTATGTCACCAATGAAATGGACGGGTGGAAGAAAGAAGAAAAGATAAATGAACGATTAAGCAAAACTTTACATAGAGACTAATGAAAGGGAAGTTTTGATACATGATAGGATTATTCAGAAAGACCAATTTGATTCCAAAATGGACCTTAACCATTCATCCTATTAGATTTTAGGAGGAATCTTTATACCTCTCCGAGGTAGGAGAAATATTAGATAAGTGTATAATTTAGCTCATATTAGTTAGACGTTAATGTTGAATTAATTAGTTATTTGTCTTATTTTCTTATAGGGCTATATATAAATAGTCACTTTTAGGTTTGTATTGAAGCTTTTGGAATCACTTTGAATATAGAACTTTGTTCTTAGTAGGGTACTCACAAGATTAAAAGTGGCTTGAAGAATCTCATCAACCAATGAGTTCAAATTGAAAGTTGTAGTTGAACCAAACAGTTATATATATATATATATATATATATAGCAAGCTCTATGAATCGACCTAATGGTCCATGCAAGTCAAGTAAATAGTAAATAACTAAAAGAAATGAGTTCAAATCATGGTCCCTGTATTCATAAGTTATCCTTAGAGTAATACGGTTGAAAAAATCGACATGATATCGAAAGTAAGTTCGATCAAATGTATATTTTAAAAAGGCACTATAGCAAAATTGCTTTGATCAAGCTCAACTCTATATTAAAATATAAGATAACATGCACTTAGGTTAAGGAAATTTAAAGTTAGTTTCAAATTGGACCATTCTAAGCCCTAAAAATGCATGCATAGCAGAAATTTAGAGAAATAAAAGGCGACCCAAATGCAAGAGCTGTAGTGTTCATCAACACCAGGGATGTATTAGTTTTGAACCATTTTAAGGCCTAACATTATAAACTTTGTTATACAAAACAACCACTTTTTGATATCTCAAAAACACAATAGGAATATATGTTGACACAAAAACAGGAAGGAACAGCCTGCTTTTGCAAGCTTCTTGTTTTGGGTCCTTGGAAATGAAATAATAATTCATTATTACATATGAACAAATAATAAATATAAATGTAAGAGGCCCGATTCACAAATAAAGCTCTCTAAGGGCTTTTCTTTTATCTTTTTCTTCCATCTCTTGGCCATTCAGACAATAACAAGATGGGAGTTTTTGGAGCTGATTGCCACGTAGTATTTAGGGATGAACTCCAACTGACCTGAATTATGCGAACTCTGAAGAACCAAATGAAGATGGCGATGGGAGAATGAGAAAAATGGTTGCTGGCTTCGCCTCAACAACAGAGCTATTAACATATGCCAACAATAGACATTCTCCAAAGAGTTGAATGTCCAGAAACAATTTACTGCATAATTATTTCTCTCCCAGATGTATATGTAGCGGTGTACTTTACAGTAATCGTAGCACAGGACGTGCGTTACTCAGACATTTTCTTCCCTCTTGATCTCATTTTCTTCCTGACCAGAAGTCGAGTTGAACTGCTCTTGTAACTACAGACCAAAAATTGAACATCAATATCGAAGCATGTTTATGAGTGATTTTGGAACGTTTAAAATGACTTGTTATCACTTTCAAACATGTCTTGAATCAGAATCAAAGTGTAAAACCACACATTTAATTGATTTGAATGATTAAAAGCATGTTCGGGAGTCATTTTGAACATGACAAGTTGATTTTAACATCTCCAAATATGCCTTGGAATCATTCAAAGTCAATTTTGATCATATAAAAATTGTTTAAATTAATTTTGAACACGACAAAGTGCCTTTAACAATTTCAAAATTGCTCTCAAACATGCCCTACATATAAGAATTTTCGACTTATGAGTTACTCAAGCAATGAGACTGAACATTAATTCAAAGGAAGGTAAAAGCTTGGAGAACTCACTTGAATGTATTTCAACTTTTCAGCGGTCAATTCATAGGTCAAATGGGTCATTCTGGAAAGAAGAGGGATTCCAATGAAATATATACATCTATAAAATTAGTTGTTCAAGGAAATTCTGGAAAAATATTCATAATAAATTTGTAGAAAACCCACCTAGCTTGAAGTTCAGAGACTTTCCGCATCAGTAAACGCTCTCTCTCAACAGCTGCTGTTTCAGCCTGCCAAAAGGAGGATCTCTTCAGGGTGAGATTCTTTATACCCACACCTATCTAATCTACTTGCATTCATTTTCCAATAAGAGATTATCAGATGATATTCTTTTTTATGTTTTGTGTGATCTATAGAAGATATCGGAGGTATCGATTAATCGTTAATATCGATGTCGAACTCTTCAGTTTACAGATATATCGACAGATATTCCATCGTTGGTAAGGTCGTAAGAGCAACTTTTTCCATCAATCATATGTGATGTCCCACATTGGTTGGGGAGGAGAACAAATCACCCTTTATAAGAGTGTGGAAACCTTCCCCTAGCAGACGCGTTTTAAAGCCTTGAGGGGAAGCCCGAAAGGGAAAGCCCAAAGAGGACAATATCTGCTACCAGTGGATCTGGATCGTTACAAATGGTATCAGAGCCAGGTTACCGGACGATGTGCCGGCCTTCTCGCTGTTCCCCGAAGGGGGTAGACACGAGGCGGTGTGCCAGTAAGGACGCTGGGCCCCAAAGGGGGTGGATTTGGGGGCAATCCCACATCGATTGGATAAAGAAACGAGTGCCAGCGAGGACGCTGGGCCCCGAAGGAGGGTGGACTGTGATGTCCCACATTGGTTGGGGAGGAGAACAAATCACCCTTTATAAGGGTGTGGAAACCTTCTCCTAGCGCGTTTTAAAGCCTTGAGGGGAAGCCCGAAAGGGAAAGCCCAAAGAGGACAATATCTGCTACCGGTGGATCTGGGTCGTTACATCACATAACACAACCACATGGGCAAAATGGCGAAAGAACCAAGTATATAATTGAAGGTATAAAAATTGTAAATTGATTGCACTTACAATTCCATTGTTCTCTGAGTTTCGAGGCAAAGGAGGCAACTTTCCATTTTGAGTAGCTAGTAGTATTTAGAGGGGAAAAAATATCACTCACGTTAGGCAAGGAACCCTATTAATATAATAAGATCATCGTCAGCCATCCTATAAAACTATTTTTACTTACCATCAACCACGTCTGCTGTTTGCAAGCTATTCAATAAGTTCATTATAAGATCCTGAAATCAAAAGAAAAGCTTATTTCTTAACGACTGAAGTTGTCAACAAATTTCTTTGGTGCCAGGATTAATTTAGGAGACCGAATACAAAAGTCGACCATAGTTTTAATGTTACTTTACCTGTTGAATTGAGGTCTGATGGAAAAGATTCTGGAGATGAGGCAAAAGAATTGATGTGGGCAAGTTGGTGTTGCAAGACTCCTTAGGGGGTTGGCTGACAGACTGAGAACCAAAAAAATAGTAGCACAGAGATGGCAAAGGTTAGTTTATTCGATGACTGCCATGGAAACTTGACTCCGCTTTTAGTATTCATATAGGAAGCATACAAAAACGAAGTTTTCCCCCTTTAAATCAAATAACCAAACCTACTCTAATTACTACCTTGTAGCAGGTCCCCAAAGCAACCAACAAGAAGCAAGAAAAAAAAAACATATTTTACATAAATGATTTTTCCATGGAACAAATGCATCGGTATATGATACTCATAGGCCATAATGTAAAGTACTTTTTTGTCTAAAAATACTTTTGAATTCGAGTAATAATAAGGAGACGAAAGCAAACGGGGACATTTTACCAACCTGCTTGGAATCAAATATCCAATCACCAACACTAGCCGACTTTCGTAGAGGCGAGTTCTGAACACACATCAAAGTAACAGAATTCAGCAAATGAGCATCAACTAACCCAGAAATGGTCATTAGCAAAGAATGGTAACGAACCTGTGAAGACCGACGTGAAACTGTGCTCAATGGAATATCCTAAGCCAGCATTCAAGTTAGTTCCAGTCAGTTTGCATAATAAATTAAATAAATGTATAACCTTACCTTTACGAGATCTAGGTTCTCTGATGTCACTGAAAAACGTCCCTTAATTTGCACAAGATTAGCTTTGGATTTTTCATCCATTGAATCTCTAAACCCTGTTACAAGAGGAATAAAAAAAATTACAGCCAGAAGAGTCCACATGCAGGAAACACAATTTGACCACGGTCATACAAATCTTGAATGCTGGGGATTGGGCAAGACATTGAGATCAGTTCTAATATTTCAAACATCATTGCAGTTAGGTTTAATTTGAATTTAAATTTGAGGGCTTTCTCTCCATTTACTTGGCTTCTTTTAGGGTTCAAATAGTTAGATAGTTATGCTGGTTGGAAAATGTCATAGAGCCAAATAATGAGCTTAACAAATCCACGACATTGTCTGTTTCCTTCAACCAATTTCCACCATTTACTAAACACCATTAAAAGAAAGTTAATACATCAATCACTGAACCAATCTTGTTGTTAAAGCATGACAAGCAGTAATGACAAGTTCAAAATGTGTTTACTATCTACCACCAACCAAGAACCTTTACATGTGATGTATTAACTATTAATAACAAGTTCAAAACAATTCAGGTCAAAACAAAGCTAATCATATAACAAATCAATTGTGTTGATTTCTGAAAGAGATGCATAAATGTCAAACAAATTTCATAAAAAGAATAAAAAAAAAATGANTTTTTTTTTTAAATAAAATAAAATAAAACAAGAAACAAGATGCAATCCATTTTCTTATATGAAGATATAATTATCAGAGTAAAAGAAGATGAAATATTGTTTCCTTTCTACATAAAAGTGTCATCGTATAATTTGTAACAAGATTAAAGTATATAGAAGTGAGGTCTGTGAGCAAGATGAGACCAAGATGCAATCCATGCTATGCTTTTGACTGATTAACTTAGGATCTGAATGATTGGCACAAAACAGTTTGTTGACTTCAAAATGATTTCATCGATGAATCAGTTGGATGCTCATTCAATTGTCAAAAGGATATTGTTTCTTTTTGCAGCAACAAAAATTGGATTGAACAAATGTGATGTGACATTAAATATCAATTAAAATTAAAAATGAGATCACGAACACATCTACTACTCAACAGCTATGTTTGTTAAATGGCCTCATTACCTCCAGAAGATTTTATGGGAGCTGATAGGCTGTTTGCAGAAGCACGGTTTGGCAGCATTAGTGGACCACTGAAGCTTGGAGCTTGCCGTGCCTCACGACGATTTTTTTCAGCAGATGGTTGAATTTCAGAATCAAACCTAACAATCAGCAATGAAACAAATTATCATTGCAACTTTCATAGCATTAACCAGCTAAAAACAAATAACTACTTGATTTAAGAAAATGGTGGTTAGTTCTTCTATCCCTTCTTGTTCCACCCAACCCAAGATCAGGATCATCAGGGGGATAAATATAGTTCAAAATTAATAATCTCATAACAACATGAACCAAATATTAATCCCTAGATATATTGCAGACTGGCTAACAAAGATTTCCTTGGTGGTGGTTAAACAACACGGCTAAAATACTTTACTATCGTGCTACTAAAACTTTTTTCATCATGTCAATCGGTATAAAAATAAATGCTAAAGTTTTTGACAAACAAACTTCTGTAGAGGTCCTTTGGGATATCAGACAGCTCAGCGCCTCCTATTGGAGCGCCCTTTTCAAACTCTTCTGTAACCTTTTATAGTTAGTCAAGATTGATTGGGTTTTTTTTCATAACCTATGTTACGCCAGGGCTTCCATGGCCTTTAGGTGTCCCTTTTATTCACTTTCAAGTTTAATATGAAGCCAAAAGAATAAACAATGTTTCTTGTTTCTTTAACTCAAATTGTACTCCAAGGACTAGCAACCAATCTATTCGTCAAAAAAAAAAAAAAAAAAAAAAAAAACNTTTAATGACATTATCCATATAGCACCAATTGGGTTTTAACTGGAAGGAGGGATGTGAGGCTGACACACAGCAGGAAAGGACAACAGATAAAAACTACAGGGTTTTTTTTGTCCCAAGTAGAAGGTTTGCAGACGTTTGCAGACATTTTTCTGTCTTCAAAATGAAAGTTAGATTCTAGTGCATTAATCCCGATTTACATCAGCACAAAAACGTTGTAAGAAGTAGGAAGTACATTCCTGTTTATGCAATGAGAAAAAGGAACAAGGAATTGTACAGGAGAGTATAAACATAACTCATGCGTACGAAAATTATCTCAAGAAGCAACATGAACAAATGCTGAGACTAACAAATATGAAACCATCAAAAGTACAAACCTCTCAGAGCCTCGCACTCTTTCTGATAAAGAATGACTGAGCACAATACCGGGCAGAATTGGACCACTTTGAGTTTGACGACCTTTTGGCATTTGAGTTTTGGGCTTGCCTTGTACAATGTCTTGGCCGGAGGTAGATGCTTCTGCTTCAGTGCTCGTTCCGTTTCTATTCCATCCAGTTTTTTCTGGCAACCCACCTTTCAGCATATCATTTTCCATAAAGTTTCCCTTTTTGCTCAAGCACTCCACTTGTGGCAATCCCTGACCACTTGCCCCTATTCCATGTTCATCCTGAGATGATTCATTACATGAATTGAAATTCCTCAAACTAGATTGAGGGCAAAAAGCATCCTGACAACTACAAAGTCTACAAATGAGCACATAAAAACTGATTGAATACTTAATGAACTTGTAGAAAGAAAAAGTTGGAGTTAGTAACTCTAGACCTTAACACTACAAGAATTTATACTCTCCTCCTCTTCCTTCATCTCTGCCATATCATTATTCACCTATTCATAAATATAAAAAAAAAAATCAAGGATAGAACTCAGATTCACTGACTAAAGACCAGTAACCGTAATCAAGTTGATTTTAATATGGTTAATAGCGCAGCAAGGAGAAGTGACACTTACCAGGGAAGCTTGGGCTTTCAAATCCTCAACATCAAAGTTCCATGCACTAACTCCTCGCTGGTACTCACTCTGGTGAAATCGAGGACGTGATACATCCAGTAAGAAAGAGTTCAAAAGACAAAAAAAAAAACTGTGCACGGTGAAAAAAGTTTAAGAATCCCCCTTTTTCTTGATAGAAAAAAATTGGAGATCTGTTTTTAATGTATTCGTAGAAAAGAATAGACCAAGAAACCACCAGATACAAACAAAAGAAAGAGATAATGCGGATCCGTTAACTGTCTTCGCAGAGACAATATCAACACTTGCTGTAAATGCTTGCAAAAACCAATTATATAGGATACACTCCTCGAGTTAAAAATGAATTAACTTGAACAAGCAGTACTGGACTGATTTTTATATATATAAATCCATTAAGAGTGGATAAATGGCTTAAAGAAATATTTACAACCTGTGATAATGCTTCTTGCTCTGATGAAGGCATTTTTTTTAAGGCTAGCTGGGCAGCATCTTTAAGCTGCATATCAGATAATCCATCAGATTAACGAATCCATGACATAATTGTTGTAAAGCAGTAGAGAGGTTACCTGGAGGTCCTTTACACGATGTGAAAGTGGAGGCAAGTTAGCGAATAGTTTCTTCAAAGAAAGCTCTGGAGGCTTTGCATTCTTGAAAAATGAGTGCTTTAAAAGTTTTTCAGCTGTTGGCCTCTTCGTTTGATCTTTCACCAGGCACATTGCAACCATTTCTTTAAAAGACTGATTACAACTGGAAATCTTCTAATTAGAATACATCTATTAAACATTTACAAAGTACAATTCATGGCTTTGGTCCAGCAACCTGTAACCGTTTAATATGTAGTAGACCTAACATGGAATTACTGGCATCATTAAATAAAGATAAAGAATTTCCACACAATGGAAAATCAATCTATTATTGAGTTTAAAGAACGTACAAACAATAAACAATTAGCTGAAAACCAGGCTACGTACATATAAATAAGTAGATGAATCAAAGCTACAGAAGACAGGAAGATAAAAAACAATTTTTTTGTGGGCTTGGTTTGATCTCAATAGTCAGTATTAGACCCCGACAAATGCTAAAGCTTTAGAACATAGTAGGTAACTAGGGCCTACATTAGAAATGTTGACATCAACTAGAATGGGAAGCCTACCCAAAATTAGGCAGCATAATCCCAAGCTCCATAGAACACATAGGAGAAATATACTCAAACAAAAGCAACATTTTTGTAGGAATAAACTTGTCATCAATATATAATAGTAATTTAGCATACTAATATAACCGAGTAGTTCATTCAAAAAAAAAAAAAACCAACGAAACACCTATACCTTAGAGAACCTTTTATCTCTATCATAATCCAGCCCAGGAGGAGCATTTTGTATGGTCATAAGAAGCACCTATTAAGAAAACAAGGGAAAAGGAGACGAAAAAAAACTATCAGATGTGGAAATAAAAATATTGTGGATAAAGCTCAGGTATGTGCAAGTCAACATACCTTCATTGGAGGATATTTTGAAAATGGTGCATGACCATGAGCCAACTCCAATGCTGTAATACCAAAGGACCAAATATCAGCCCTGCACATAATAATGAAAGGAACTGATGAGAGGACATCCTATATTCTTTTGGGAGAATTTGATACTCCATAGTGAAGGGCAGAGAAACGAGAATCCTAATATTCATACTCATCCAAAAAAATTCATGATCCAAACAAGCCATATAAGAGAGGGTAAATATAGTGTGGTTGTATCTTCTCATCTTATTAATAAAAAAAAAAATTCTTCGCACACACAATAACTTGAAAAAAATTACTTGACCCAATGGAAATTGGAAAAGCATGTAATAGATATAAGGATGTAGAACTCTATAGTATATCCTCAACAACGTGAAACAAAAAAAAAAAAGTATTGAATCATTGTGAGAATAACCCTACTAATTGCATGATAATATTTAATCTGAAGTCTATATCAAACAAACTCACTTGGAATCATAACCCGTTCCTGGTTGAAATACCTCCGGCGCCATCCTAAGAAAAAAGTTAGATTGGTCGAGTGTGAATTGTTGGTGGTAAATACTTGGTGATAATAAAACATGAGAAGGTTAAAAGTATTCGCCCAAAAAATAAATCTTACCAGCATGGGGTTCCCGTGAAGGTATTTCTGGCGCGCTGTCTATCGCCTGTTTCAAACATGCAAGCTGAAACACCAAAATCAGCAAGCTTCACAGCCCCATTACTATCAAGTAGTATATTTCCAGCCTGCAAACAGAGATATTAAAAGATGATAAAATAAGAGCCTTCTCATTATATGGTTAAGCTTGAAGCGGGAAAGGGACAAAACCAAGAATTAATGTGAATGGAGTTAATAGACCTTCACATCCCGATGTATGTGTCCCTGGCGATGAAGGTACTCCAAAGCTTTAAGAGTCTCTTTCAGGATAGAACAAATAGCAACCTCTTCAAAGCCATCTGAGTACGCTGTCTTCATTAGGTGCAAACAAGAACCCTCTGCCATGAATGGCATGACAACCCAAAGGTCTCGTTCAACAACAAATGAACAATAAGCCCTTACAATGTTAGGATGATCTATCAAACTCATTGTTTGAGCCTCCCTACGTATATNTTCTAATTAGAATACATCTATTAAACATTTACAAAGTACAATTCATGGCTTTGGTCCAGCAACCTGTAACCGTTTAATATGTAGTAGACCTAACATGGAATTACTGGCATCATTAAATAAAGATAAAGAATTTCCACACAATGGAAAATCAATCTATTATTGAGTTTAAAGAACGTACAAACAATAAACAATTAGCTGAAAACCAGGCTACGTACATATAAATAAGTAGATGAATCAAAGCTACAGAAGACAGGAAGATAAAAAACAATTTTTTTGTGGGCTTGGTTTGATCTCAATAGTCAGTATTAGACCCCGACAAATGCTAAAGCTTTAGAACATAGTAGGTAACTAGGGCCTACATTAGAAATGTTGACATCAACTAGAATGGGAAGCCTACCCAAAATTAGGCAGCATAATCCCAAGCTCCATAGAACACATAGGAGAAATATACTCAAACAAAAGCAACATTTTTGTAGGAATAAACTTGTCATCAATATATAATAGTAATTTAGCATACTAATATAACCGAGTAGTTCATTCAAAAAAAAAAAAAACCAACGAAACACCTATACCTTAGAGAACCTTTTATCTCTATCATAATCCAGCCCAGGAGGAGCATTTTGTATGGTCATAAGAAGCACCTATTAAGAAAACAAGGGAAAAGGAGACGAAAAAAAACTATCAGATGTGGAAATAAAAATATTGTGGATAAAGCTCAGGTATGTGCAAGTCAACATACCTTCATTGGAGGATATTTTGAAAATGGTGCATGACCATGAGCCAACTCCAATGCTGTAATACCAAAGGACCAAATATCAGCCCTGCACATAATAATGAAAGGAACTGATGAGAGGACATCCTATATTCTTTTGGGAGAATTTGATACTCCATAGTGAAGGGCAGAGAAACGAGAATCCTAATATTCATACTCATCCAAAAAAATTCATGATCCAAACAAGCCATATAAGAGAGGGTAAATATAGTGTGGTTGTATCTTCTCATCTTATTAATAAAAAAAAAAATTCTTCGCACACACAATAACTTGAAAAAAATTACTTGACCCAATGGAAATTGGAAAAGCATGTAATAGATATAAGGATGTAGAACTCTATAGTATATCCTCAACAACGTGAAACAAAAAAAAAAAAGTATTGAATCATTGTGAGAATAACCCTACTAATTGCATGATAATATTTAATCTGAAGTCTATATCAAACAAACTCACTTGGAATCATAACCCGTTCCTGGTTGAAATACCTCCGGCGCCATCCTAAGAAAAAAGTTAGATTGGTCGAGTGTGAATTGTTGGTGGTAAATACTTGGTGATAATAAAACATGAGAAGGTTAAAAGTATTCGCCCAAAAAATAAATCTTACCAGCATGGGGTTCCCGTGAAGGTATTTCTGGCGCGCTGTCTATCGCCTGTTTCAAACATGCAAGCTGAAACACCAAAATCAGCAAGCTTCACAGCCCCATTACTATCAAGTAGTATATTTCCAGCCTGCAAACAGAGATATTAAAAGATGATAAAATAAGAGCCTTCTCATTATATGGTTAAGCTTGAAGCGGGAAAGGGACAAAACCAAGAATTAATGTGAATGGAGTTAATAGACCTTCACATCCCGATGTATGTGTCCCTGGCGATGAAGGTACTCCAAAGCTTTAAGAGTCTCTTTCAGGATAGAACAAATAGCAACCTCTTCAAAGCCATCTGAGTACGCTGTCTTCATTAGGTGCAAACAAGAACCCTCTGCCATGAATGGCATGACAACCCAAAGGTCTCGTTCAACAACAAATGAACAATAAGCCCTTACAATGTTAGGATGATCTATCAAACTCATTGTTTGAGCCTCCCTACGTATATCATCCTGTCAAAATTGGACTCTGAGTAAGCATTTAAAGCTAAAACAAAGAGGGTTGAGAACGAAATCTGAAAAGGGTACTGAAAAATATGAGAAACACCAATAAATTACATTAAGAAACCACAATATAATAATCCACTGGTTCCAAATAATGTTGCATGCAAGAAACCAGAATCTAAAAACAAAATGCCTTTGTGGCCATCAAAGAGTCCGATATGATTATCATCGTGAGTGATAAAAACTTTAAGGGGCCATCTTCAACTATGTGTGGTTTTCATAATTTTTTTTGTTTGTGAACTGGATTGGTAATCCATTACTTCTTGTAATTGTTTTTTGTAGAACTCTTTTTAGCTTCCTATAGGCATGCACGCATGCATGTATAGAGACAGGGGCTGGAGTGTATGTAACAAACCTCTTGTAGCTACCGATGATGATATAAAAAGGGGACCCTGCATATCTTTACCATTATCACTTCAAAAAGTACTTCACAATCAAGAGATGGAAACCAAGACCTACTTTCAGTGAATTACTCACTCTATTGTCTTGTCACATTAGGAGAAACTTTGGAAGGTTGTTGATTATACCTGGGTTCCAGGCAGATGATATGAGCTCATTTCCCGTCCTTTTTCTTATGTACCAACAATACTACATTATCAAAAAAGTTAAAGAAGCTAGGGGGAAATTTTCGTAACTTCAGTCGTTTTGCGATAGCAGAAAATATAGAAGCCACTCCTTAGGGAAGTTGGTTTGTTCTATTTAATATGGTGTTGACAAAACATATTGACTAGGTTTCTACTATCTAACATTTCTTGCAGCCTTCAGAATAACTCAACCCCGACCCCGTGCTAAAGTCACTCCGTTCTTGAAACTCCTAATAGAAAATGGAAATATTGCTCATCCTGAACTTTTCTTGACGTAATTTATATCCCACATTCACAGCATCCATTTTCCTCAGTAATATTCATATCCATGTAGCTCAAAGGCTCAAATTTTCCGATCAGAAAAGTACTACAAATTTCTAGTTAAATATTTGTGAAAGTAAAAAACTAGGCCCCTGTTCCTTGCATGCTGGTGTAGCGTGAATCAATCGCAAGAATAATGGAACCGAGAAACAGTCAAACTGAAGTCACTTCAGTTTATATACATAAACTAACCTCACGAGAAACCACGAAAGTTGTCGTGTACAATTATGCTCATATCCCCGAAATTTCACCAACAAATATCAAAGATCAAAACTACAGAAATTTAACAAATCCTACATCACAAAAGGATGAAAGAAAACATATGTAGTAAAAGGTACCAAATTATCATGGCGTTAAGCAAATCAGCAAGCACCTCTTCATCCCCACATGAACACAAACTATCCAAATCAATAACAACTCAAACCCGATCTTAAACAAACAAAGTCGGAAGGTCAATTAAGCAATTACAGAAACACAAAATTGAGCTAATTAACAACAATTCAGAGCAGAAACAACAGAAAGAGCAATAAAACAAGAGAGAAAACTCACAAAATTACTATTGCAGCGATCAAGATCCAAACATTTGATGGCGACAACTTCATTAGACGGAGTATAGATCGCTCTAAAAACAGTGGCACTAGCACCATAACCAATCTCTTCAAGAAGCTTATAATCAGCCGAATTGGCGCTGTAAGTTCTTTGCCTTCCCCCCATACTGCCCATAACCTAACGAAAACTTGACAACCACAAAAAAACTTCGATCGGAAAACCACTGTACAGTGGAATATCAGTGAGAATAAGGTGTCACGAGGTGTACTGCTAAAGTATCAGGTCGTTGACCGCCATTGAAGGGGTAGAGAGAGAAAGGGGAAGAGGATTTGGGGGTGAAGATGCAAATAGAGAGAGTTAAAGGGTGATGACGTGTCAACGGCCCACAAAGGACCAAACCGGCCCACCAAGGACCAAACCGGCCCATTGGTGTTGCCAACCGAAGTATTCCCCTCTCATCCTAATCCTCTCGTGTTTTCGGTTGGAATTTAAACGTATGATCATTTACCTAAAAATGTCATTTAAAATTAATTTACAAATGACGTTTTGAACTATAACCCTTTATTAAGTCGGTTTAAATATTATTTTGACTTTTACCGTTCATTTTAGTTTATATTATTTTAAAATTTTCATTTTTGTCTCCGTACTTTAAACAAAATCATTTTGGTCTATATACTTTTTTTTTTTATTTCACCTTTTCAATTGAACGTTTTTAGATATCTAAGTAGTAGCATATCCCACCGTAATATCTCTGATAGAGTCTTAAGCTCTGTGTCTAGTATGCCCTTTCGTTTACCGCTCGAGATATTAGAAGTTGCAAAATCAGTGGATGTCGGAATTGCTACAATTCCTTCGAGGGGAGTTGTTGTCGGTATCGAAAACGTGTTCGAAAGTGACTTGGCAGGAGGAATGTTGGAGTTACACTTCGTTTACTAATTTCTTAAAACGGTTATTTCGATATGCACTCTTTTGGTTTTAGAATTTTAAATATCATTTTACGGTCTCTAACCTCTTAGGTTTATTCTTTTTCTTTGGTTCATGAATACTTCTAAAATGTAAATTTTAGATCTCGAGATTATTCTTGGGTTTAATTTATTTTTGTCCTTTTTTTCCTAATAGACAACATCCCCATAAGTAAGGTACGGAAATTTAAACCTCCAATTAAATATTTTAAAATTTTCAAAACTATATAGTTTAAAATGATTAGTTTTCTAAAATACAGGGACTAAATAAGAAAAGAAACGTCCAACATTGATGAACTAAAATGAAACAAATTTGAAAGTTTGATGATTAAAATAAATATTTATGAAGTTTAAAAACCAAAGTACGACATTTTTGTTAAAAAATTTAATAATTGTAAGAACAAAAGATCGAATCATTAATATGGTAATCAATATCTTTATGTACGTAAATATGCTCGAATTTAGGGAAGTGAAATAAATGGCCTACGTACATGCAAAACCAAAGCAGCCCTCCTATGCAACCAATCAGAAACGTCTCTCTTTTTAACTTCTCAACCTTTGAACTTTAAACTTTCAAATACAATAATTTTTTGACCTGAATGGAACGGTTCAAATCATGGTGACCTCCTACCTAAGATTTAATATCTTATAAATTTCTTCGACAACCCCGAACATAATAGGTGCACGAAGCTGACCGAGACATTCACAAATATATATAAAAACACAATGAAAATACCTCAAGGGTCCAAAACGGTACCCACTTGTGCGTGCTGTTAACAAGCGACATGTACATAGATTATTATACACTGAAAAGGAGATCTGACAAGAGAAACATGTTCTAAGCACTGGAAAGCAACCCAAAATTTTGTGTTTCAATCTATGGAAATGAGTACTCAATCTAATGTGAATAAACATCATATAGACATCAAGATAATATCACTGAAACATTTTTGCGTACTTGGTAATGATCAACCTGCTATGATGCCAGCTAAAACCTCGTTCTTCCCTCGGGCATAGATCGTGTAAACTAATCTAATTGCATCAAGCCATCCATCGAGCGCGTCCCACGAGTCAGCAACCTGCAGAATTAACAAGGTGATCGTGCATACAAGTTGATAATTACGGGTCAAACTAGTGCATGCATTGTGTTCCCTCAAACAAAGGATGTGGTACAATGAAAGCTGTAACTGTGGGAATATCCACGTGAACAGTGCACTCCACTCTAATAGTAGTTACACGAACACATCAGACATGATAATATTTCAGATTTGGTAAAAGCGGATGGGTTGAATGATCATGATCTGTTAGGAATTACGGATCTCCACCTTAGTATGATATTGTCCACTTTGAGCATTAGCTCTCATGGCTTTTGTTTTGGTTTCTCCAAAAGGCCTCAAACCAATGGAGATGTATTCCTTACTCATAGACTCATGATCATTCCCTTAATTAGTCAATATGGGACTCCCTTCCAACAATCCTCCCCTCGAACAAAGTACACTATAGAGCCTCCCCTAATGCCTATGGAACCCTCGAACAGTCTCTCCTTAATTGAGGCTCGACTCCTTTCTCTGGAGCCATTAAACAAAGTACACCATTTGTTCGACACTTGAGTCACTTTTGACTACACTTTTGAGGTTCCAACTTCTTTGTTCGATATTTGAGGATTCTATTGACATGACTAAGTTAAGGGCATCACTCTGATACCATGTTAGGAATTATGAATCTCTACAATTGTATGATATTGTCCACTTTGAGTATTAGCTCTCATGGCTTTGCTTTTGGTTTCCTCAAAGGGCCTCGTACCAATGGAGGTGTATTCTGCCTCATACCAATGGAGATGTATTCCTTACTTAAACACATGATCATTTTCTTAATTAGCTAATGTAGGACTCTCTCCCAACAATCCTCAACGGTAACTCCAATGGATTAGGGATTTTCCACACTTTTGTAATTTTATACTATCAATCAAATTTTTTATGCAAATGCCACTAGAATATACTCACCAAGAAAATTTGTCCATGGATTGTGTCGATGCAGAGCCCAGCACCAGGTGGTAAAGTTAGATCTGCACAGGCTGAAACAGAGACAATATCTGGAATTTCTACTTTCATTGTCCTGTCGCCATTCAAGGTACTTCCAGATCTTCCTAAAAGAGTAGGGGATGTTTGTGTTTGTTCCCCGCCTATGTTAAGCTGAAAGATGATGGGCCATGAGTAGTTTAAGATCACTTTCAACCAAATCACATAAAAGCACTTATCTGACATGGTTAACTGATAAAAAGAAGAAAATAGATAAATTATTTGTACCTTTTGCAATACATCATGATTTAGAAAAAATTGTGAACGTTTCCAATCACCGTGAGGAGCAAATGGTCTCCCCACCGGAGGTGCAGTCAGGTATCCAACTTTTAGATAGGGTAACGGCAGCTGTCAAAAAGTCGAGTTCCATTAAGTTCATTGCACCAAAATATATTTCCAGATCAAGGGATTTCACTGAAAAGTCATTTCAAAAGCACACGTGCATCTGAATATAAGATGAGTCCGAATTTACAAGGTACAGATTTCTTGGAAACTTCAAAAATGTAGTAAAATGCTTGAACATGACATATCATGCCCTGCATTTTAACTGTTAAAAGTAGATGCATGCCCCAACTGTTGATCACATCATAGGCTTAATATGGAATCAATTATGAAATTGACAGCTTCATTTATTTTAGAACTTTGTACAGATCTTTCGCATCTTCCCATTAAAAGACAAATACAACGCATATTAAACAAAACCATAAAAACAATACAGATAACTGACTGGTTTATATTGAACAAATAATAGAAGAAAAGATGAGATCAATTGTGATGCACATTATTTGAGAAGAACTAACCATTGAACGAACCAACCGCAAGGCGCTGCTGTAAACCTATTAAAAACAAACATCAAAATTTTAATTGAAGCTTGTATGTGAAGAATAAAATTGTATATTAAGAAAAGAAGAGATGGAAGAACATAATATTTGGTTATTACATCAGGCCCAACAACATGGAAATTATTCGAAACAAAAGTACTGGGCTTACAGAGTAACTTGGTTTTAGAGCATGCGCAGCTGCAATATAAATTGCAGATTGGCTGTACAACTCATTAGGGGAAACATCCTTAACAGTTCCTGTGCCACCAGTCCGCAATGTGTCCTCAGCTAGTCCATACTATAGATGCCAGAAATGAGTTAAGATTTGAGCAAATTTATATTATCTGATCTGAATAAATCAAGACTTAAGTCTTCCACAGAACTTAAGAAGATTTAGCTACACACAAGTTGATGAACTCATTCTAAATGTGGCGCATTAAACAGATGTAAGGTCATGTAATTTCCTCACGTGCGGCAGGTAAAAGACTCACCAGAACAGTACCAAGGTTGTAGATTGCTCGATGAAAATCAAATTGCAACTGTATAGCAGCACGGAACTGCAATGGAAGAAAACGGAGCAATCAAGGCATAGAATGGAACCGTAAGTTTTAAGCAAAATGCTGCAATTATTTAGTATCTAAATGTTTCAAATAATAGTGTTACCTTACTGATAGCTGTTTTTACAATTGTCTGCTTTTCTCGTGCTGGCACAATCGCACTGAGTTCCTGAAATGGATCATGATGTTCCATAAAAAGAAATTTTGTACACATAATATTTGCGGTTTCATACGTGGAGGTGAGAAAAAGAGACTCTTTCAAAACGAAGATCAATCTAATGTGAAAAACATAAGTACCTGTAGAGCAAGCCCCCAATTATTTAGTGCCTGAAATTGACCAAAAGAGTTAACCTTAAGGTATTTGCAAAAAGCAAATTCAAACGCTTCATTTGAGGTTATAGAGGCTTATAATAGAATCAATTTCACAAAAAAGAACACATTGAAGAAGAAAGTCCCAGAGAAAAATTGAAGCACAAAGGGGTTTTCTAGCAATTTCTTGAGATGTACCTGGGGACTATTCCAGTTGAGTTGGACAGCTTTTTCATAATTTTTGGTAGCCTGAAAGATAGAATATTGGAATGATTAGTTCCTAAATAATGAGGTTTTTCTTTTTTTGGATGGAATGAAATTACAAAAGAAGGGGATGAAGAAAAGAAGAAAATGATTACTGTAAATCAGATCAATAAGAATATTAAAAGTGGAAACAAAAAAGTAGATACAGAAAACAAGCAGTTCTTTTTCCTTTTTTCATTTTTCTTTTCTATAGTTTTTTAGTCTGAAATATGTTTCATGTCCAGATTATGTATGAACAATTTTTAGGATGGACTTTAACAAGTTCCATTCAGTCGCTCCATTATCGCCAACATCATCATTCTAATATAAAGGAAGCACCTGTATTTTTGGTTTTACCGACGTTTCAAAATTTTCAGCAAAGAGTTGATAGTGAAGTATAATTAGACCTTTTAAACAATTGACAGCCTAAATGATTCTTTTGAAAGAAAAGGAAAATTCCTTTTGTTTTAAAATCTTTTAAGTGTTTCGGCAGGGATCCAAACTTTCAACGTAAAAGGGAGTCTACTGATGCCTTCACCAAGTCATAAAATTGAAGATATAAAATTAAGGAACAATAGAATATTTGATAAAAGAAAACATATCACCAAAAAGAGATGAAAATAACACTGGAGAAGGCCTAGAGTGTCCATTGAATCACGCAATCACATTAGCACAGTAAATAGTCGAATTTTAAATCTTTTTGATCCCGGAGAAAAGTGTTGATATATAACCCAGAAAAGATGGTGCCCATTCATTCCAGTCATTGACATTCCCGAATTCCAAACGATATACATACGTTAAGGGTGGAAGTTTTTTTTTTTTCCAAACACGTAATGACAAAAAACCACTAGGGATGGAAGTATAAACCTGCTTCCACAGTTCTTCAGCCTCCTTTGTACGACCACGCATTTTGGCACGATCAGAGATTGCAATAGCCCAATTATAAAAAGCCTGGGATGCAATCCAGATACATAAAATCATTAAGACAGCACTAACGATAAATTTTGCAGGTCATGTGAAAAATGCATACAAATATTTTCTAACTCTGCCAGTACCAAGAATAAAAGAAGGCCTACTTTGAGCCATGGTTTATCAAAACCTAAGCAGGAATACATAATTACTAATATGAAAAATGAGCCCAAGGAAAACTCATTTTGATCAGTCTTGAAAAAAGAACAACAAAATAACTAATCTGAAAGAGTTCATTCTGGCAGATTCAATATTAGTCGCTCTACAAAGTTTGTAGATCTTTTCCTTTTTTTTTTCGATCTGTCACATTTTTGGCAACAGCATCCTGAGTAATATAAGTGTAAAAAGGTTTTTCTTTTACATACATCATGAAGTGTTGGGCAAAGACGGGTAGCCTCATCGTACTTTTTACAAGCCTCTTCAAGCAACGCATCTTTAGAAGGTGAAGTGGAATCTGGACTAACATTGTCTGCACTCTCCTGCAACATCCGATTAATTTTGTTTATTGTGATATTGCTTATAACAGAACGAAATATCAGTACATTTTGTAGTGTATTGTTATAACGAAATTTTACTTCTCTATGCGAAGAAAACTAAATGTTTCATTTCATTTTATATCCATGTTACATAAAATATTGACACTATGTACGGAAGGTCTCAGCTAAGTTGTGATATATTTTATACCAAACACATAAATTCAATTGAGTTGAAATTCTTTTAATGACTCGTCAATAGTCTCTCCCTGCCCTCCACTCCAACCTTATTGATCAAGAAATAGACGGGAATAAAAAAACCAGTTTCCAAAATAAAATATATAAAGTCTCAGACCTGGAGGACCAAAGCCCAATTGTATAGAGCATCATAATCTTGACCATTTCTCTCAATTGCACTCGCATACCTGCAATATTTAAATGGAAAATAGATGCTTAGAAACAGAGGGTTTCTGAAGGAGTGCAAATATTTTTTAAAAAATGGATTCTCTGTTCCTGATAAGAAATAAATATACAATGTACTTTTTCAATAATATCATGAACAAAGGCAAAAATTAGTACTTGATCTTTCTTTTATTTTCAACTTTTCATATTTTCCAAAAGGTCTATTGATAACCCTGCCAACATTAAGCACAATTCAAGGGGGGAAAATGCGAGCCGTAGTGAGATCTACCCTCCTACAATTATCTCCAAGCAGACATCCCAAGATATTTTGAGGTGATTGCCTTTCATCTCACCTATGCCATATGTGCTTTGCACTTAGGCATGCCCCTTTCAAAAGCGGTAAAAGGGTAAGCTGGGTTCTATTATGTGGCCATCTAACTGGAATGTAAATATTCTAATAATAAGTTTCTCAACTCTAAATGTTATAAAAATCAGTTAATCCAGTACTGTTTTGCATAAAAAGTAATAAAAATACCCATGATTATTAATATAGATACAAATATGTATATATATGGTATTATATATTGTCTTCTTTACTAACCATCATGTATGCAATAGTTTAGTTATTATTTATTTAATTTTTTTTTTATAATTATTATTATTTTGGTTGTAGTGAAAAATCCCATGACACAATTAGAGATTAAACACAAGCTTCTATTGGAAGAAAAGGGGAAGTACAACTGGGCCCTTATTTCAATAGGAATTCAAGTCTAGGTCACCAGAAGTATTAAGAGATGTAGTTGGGACAACTACAAGTTACAAAAAGTATAGTGATGATACCTCCTAGCAGCAAACGTGAGAATCCTTTGGCGAGAACGGCCCTCTTCATCAACACCTGTAACACTGTTGATCAACTCCATGGCAGCTCTGCTCTGTTCAGAATAAGGCTGATGTGGACTATCTTGATTAAGACTGCAAATTCATACAGTAAAGCAAAAAAGTAAAGAAAGAATATAGCTATTGAGACAAAAGTTGATAACAGCATTATTGTTGTGAATAGAAATTAAACACTCCACTAAAAATAGTGAGCCTTTTCAAATTCACACCAAAATCAAATGGAAAGAATGAAAAAAAAAAACAAATAGATTAGTTTGCAAAATGAAACGGACAAGAGTATCCATAAATGTATTGATTCATTCCAAAAATGAGTTATAGAGCACCTAGAAGTGAAGCTACAGGCTGATGATGGAATAAAGAGAAAATGTAAAAAATACGCTATTATTGCGAGAAAAGGATGGTGTTAAGAAACCAAGATTGCGATAGGAATGCTATTAAGGTATTGTTGAGATATTAAGGGTATATTGGTGATTAGTTAGGGAGGTTGTTATGGTATTTGGTTTTGAGTAGATGGAGGGGGAAAGAAGGAAGTCAAAGAATTGTTTAGATGGTTTTAGGCTTGAGTTAGGATTCTCAAGAGAGGGTAGGTTCCAAGTACCTCGAATACTTGGATTATCTTCTAGCTCTTATCTTTTATATTTCAATCATTTTGGTTCTATTTGGGTTCTATTATGTTGTCATTCATAAAAATGCATTAGTAAAAAGATCTGAATAAACATATAATGTTGACTATTGACTAGGGGTGTTAGTGGTTCAGGTTGGGTTACTTTTGAGCCCAAACCAAAACCCATCTGCAAGATATATGTCTTTTATAAAGTTAATCAAACCAAGCATGTTCGGTGTAAAAATTGAGCAGGCCAAACAGATAACAGGTCAGTTGATCATTTCAGTAAACTAGTTTCAAGGTTGATCCAAAGTATGTGAAACAAGAACAATTAAAACTCTTTCCTACAAAATGAACAATCTCAAAAGCCTAATTGGGATTTTTGTTAAGTTAATACCCAAGGATTTTTGTTAATGGGCAAAGTGCAATTGGAAAATTAGCCATATAATCCAATTTGATCAGAAATCTATAAAATTGAAACGAAACTACAGTTTCCTACCACCTTATAAAAGCCTATTTTATCTTATCCAAAAATAAAATGAAGGCCTATCTGGGTACAAATGGAATCACCAAAATTTGAAGTCACAGAATCCAACTTCATAGCAACATAAAAAAGTTTTATGGGAGTATAGCACGTTTTAGGATAATGTATTCCAGGAAAGAAATAAGTCTATTCATGGGTTGGATTGGGTCAGTTCGAAGCAACTTTCAGATTTAACAAATATTTGGGGCGAACTGAATGGTGAATGTGAACAGCCAGATTATACACACAGTTCAGTCCTATAGAATTGGATAGGGTCCTTCGGGTTTGCCAACATGCAAGACAAAAAGCCTAGTAGAGAAGCCATTATATTTGATTTCAGAACCTAGACAGGCATTCCTAACAAAATTAGAAATTGGGACAGGTGGTGGAGAGTACAACAACTGGAGCCTTAGAACATCAAAATACGATGAATAGTTCCCCACAGCAATCAATCGTTCAAAGCCATCAGTGTATCTTACCCTTCTAGCAAGAAAAACAAAGACGGACCCCTTCAAGGAAAACAAATGCTCTAGACAGTTTGGGAGTGTCGGCTCAAGAGAAATCTTGCAGGCGCCAACAAGCGAGCTCGTTGGAAACTTTTGATCAACTTTGACTTTCAGAAATTGACTTGTTCAAATGGGAGTCATTTGATTTTGATGCCTAAAATAGTTTTCCTTGAAAGAAACTACCCCATAACATTTTTTAATAGAAAAATAGGTATTCAAGCTTGAGAGAACTGTCGCAAAATCTCTCTCCCTCTAACAGAAGTAAATCACTTGATGAAAAAATCAGGTTGAGCATTGAGCATTCAATTTCAAATAATTGAAGATTATACTGCATTATTATCAAGCATTCAATCACCAATCAGCCATATTCAGTATCCCCAAGTAATCAAAGCAAGATTGCAAACCTGTAACCGGAGTTCGCCTCCGGCTTCTCGCCTTCAGATTCGTTAAGGCTGTCGTTACCATCTTCAACTTTCAATCCATTCAGTAACTCTCTCATTGTAAATGTTCGGCTTCCTTCATCTTTACGCAGCGCAGGTTGCGAGTTCTCAGTGCCATTGGATGAGATCGAGGTTCCTTTAGGCTCTTCAAACCTCGGATCTGTAACATCCGTCACTACCTGTAATTCGATGGACTCCGATAACTGTTTCCTTGGAGAATCCAGCTCCGATTGAGGCTCCGAGTCTGCTGCTCCATTGAATGATTCCGATTCGCGTTCTTGTTGTAATTCAGCTGTGGGAATTACCAGCTCCGATTGAGGCTCCAAGCCTGCTACTCCATTAACTGATTCCGATTGGCGCTCTTGTTGTAATTCAGCTGTGGGAACTACATCTGCTGTGGATTCCGGCTCTGATTTGGATTCACCAATTTGATTTGATTCTACCGAAATGTGTGATTCGATTTCGATTCCGTTCTGCAAATTATTAGGTTCCTCGGGAGTCGGCGACATGGTGAAGTGTCGAACAGGAAGGGCAGGATCGAAGCGAGGTTCCGGAAAACCAGCTCAGCAGATTGAAGATCCGTCAAGAACGAAACTGAAAGTCCAAAGAGAAAATGCCGAATTACTCCGCCATGAATGAGTGACACAAGTAGCTTAGGTAACTACATCCCAAATTTTGCCTCAAATACTAACAATGTTGATGATAATGAAAATGTTAGATTATCAATTTCATCTCAAATTAAATTGGTCTCTATATTATATGATTGGTTGATGAAGATTTGAACATAGTAACCATATGATATAAAATTTATTTTTATGGTTCATTTCTCGTATATCCAACGATACAAAACGGTCAGTCACATTGTAATAGATTCTTCAAATAATTTATTTTTCTTTACCCTAGTCGTATGCTCGTAACTCAAAAGGACTTGGGATCGTATTAGAGATGCCCATTTAACCGAGACTAATTTATCCTCTTTTACCTTAGTCATATGCTCATCGCTCAAAAGGACTCGGGATCGTGATTAGAGATGTCCATTTGACTAAGGCGGGAATTTTCCATTTAGACGGAGAATGGAGGAGGGAGTGGAGAGAAATTTCTCCGATAATTAGGGTTGGGAACGAGATTATATTCTCGTCCCCATTCCTGTCCCCGTCTTTATCCCACTTAGTATAAATATAAATATGTTTTCAAGAAGAGACTTTCTATAAATGTATCAAGTTGTATTTGATGAACATTAGTTAAAGGTAATTGTGATGTCACACATTGGTTGGGGAAGAGAACAAATCACCTTTATAAGGGTGTGGAAACTAGATGCGTTTTAAAGCCCAAAAGGGAAAGCTCATTTATAAGTGTGTGAAAACCCCTAGTAGAGGCGTTTTAAAGTCTTGAGGGGAAGCTGTCTTGGATCTGGACGCGTTTTAAAGCCTTGAGAGGAAGCTGTCCTGGATCTGGATGCGTTTTAAAGCCTTGAGGGGAAGCTGTCCTGGATCTAAACGCGTTTTAAGCCTTGAGGGGAAGCCGTCCTGGATCTGGACGCGTTTTAAAGCCTTGAGGGGAAGCCCGAAAGGGAAAGCTCAAAGAGGACAATATTTGCTAGCGGTGAAAGGGAAAGCTCAAAGAGGACAATATCTGCTAGCGGTGAAAGGGAAAGCCCAAAGAGGACAAGAGGACAATATCTGCTAGCGGTGGATCTAGACGCATTTTAAAGCCTTGAGAGGAAGCCCGAAAGGGAAAGCCCAAAGAGGACAATATCTACTAGCGGTGAAAGGGAAAGCTCAAAGATGGCAAGATGACAATATCTGCTAGCGGTGGATCTGGGGCAAGAGGACAATATCTGCTAGCGGTGGATCTGGACGCGTTTTAAAGCCTTGAGGGGAAGCCCGAAAGGGAAAGCCCAAAGAGGACAATATTTGCTAGCGGTGAAAGGGAAAGTCAAAGAGGACAAGAGGACAATATCTGCTAGTGGTGGATCTGGACACGTTTTAAAGCCTTGCGAGGAAGCCCGAAAGGGAAATCCCAAAGAGAACAATATCTGCTAGTGAAAGGAAAAGCCCAAAGAGAACAATATCCGCTAGTGAAACTAAGGGAAAGCCCAAAGAGAACAATATCTGTTAGTGTAAGGGAAAGCCCAGAGAGGACAATATCCGCTAGCGGTGGATCTGGGGCAAGAGGACAATATCTGCTAGCGGTGGATCTGGGGAAGCTCGAAAGGGAAAGCCCAAAGAGGACAAGAGAACAATATCTGCTAGCGGTGGATCTGGACGCGTTTTAAAGGTTTGAGGGGAAGCCCGAAAGGGAAAGCCTAAAGAGGACAATATCTGCGAGCAGTGAAAGGGAAAGCTAAAGAGGACAAGAGGACAATATCTGCTAGTGATGGATTTTGACGCATTTTAAAGCTTTGAGAAGAAGCCCGAAAGGGAAAGCCCAAAGAGAACGATATCTGCCAGTGAAAGGGAAAGCCCAAAGAGAACAATATCTGTTAGTGAAAGGGAAATCTCAAAGAGGACAATATCGGCTAGCGGTGGATCTAGAGCATTACAGTAATGTTGAAAATATTGACAGTAACTATATTTTTTTCACGGATACTTTGAACAACCCAACTAAGGTTTCTAAATTGCGACCATTTTTTAGGCGTTGGATACTGGACGTATAAGTCAAGATCATCAAATTTGAACATTTCTACCGATAATATGTTTAATTTTCAATTTCTCGTCTATTGTCACTACTAAAAATCTGTTGAATTCGACATTTCTTTAGAACATTAGGGTCGATATGTTCGAGGAGTCAAAAGACAAACTTGAAATTTGTTAGGTTTGAATCTTATTACTGACATTTAATAAATTTAAATAATTGGAAGTACTATATATGAATCTATTGAAAAACATTAAAGTTGACATTTCTCTAAAACATTAAAACGTTTTTTATATGTCTGAATGACTTGAAATCTGTTGGGTTTCACCCGCGCATGTGACGTTTTTTTCCTTTCTCCTTTTTTACTGCAATAACTTGGAATTCACTAACGGTTAATAAATTTAAATAACCATTCCACTTCTACATGAATCTATCTATTGACTTCGACATTTCTTCAAAATATTTAGGTTGATATGTCCGAGTGGTTAAGGAGACAGACTTGAAATCTGTTGGGTTTTGCGCAGGTTCATCTATTGACTTCGACGTTTTTTGAAACATTAAGGTTGATATGTCCGAGTGGTCAAGGAAACAAACTTGAAATCTGTTGGGTTTGAACCCCAACCATTACTATTTCACTTCTATATTAATCTATCTATTGACTTCGACATTTATTTGAAACATAAAGGTCGATATGTTCGAGTGGTCAAGGAAACAAACTTGAAATTTGTTGGGTTTCACCCGTGCAGGTTTGAACCCTACTGTTGACAATTTTTCCTCTCTCACTTTTTACCCGAATAACTTAGGATGCATTCTTTAAATAACTATTCCACTTCTATATTGATCTATCTATTGACTTCGACATTTATTTGAAACATTAAGGTTGATATGTGCGGTTAAAGAGACAGATTTGGAATCTGTTGGGTTTCACTCGCGTAGGTCCGAACCGGTTGATATGTCCGAGTGGTTAAGGAGACAGACTTGAAATCTGTTGGGTTTCACCCGCATAGGTTTGAATCCTGCTGTCGACATTTTGATGCAACTTTAAATAACTAAAACATTAAGGTCAATATGTCCGAGTGGTTAAGGAGACACTGTTGGGTGAAGGGTTTCACCGGTTTGAACCCTGTTGTCGATGTTACCACAATAACTTAGGATGCAACTTTAAATAACTATTCCATTTCTATATGAATCTATCTATTGACTTCGACTCTAAAACATTAAGGTTGATATGTTCGGGTGGTTAAGGAGATAGATTTGAAATATGTTGGATTTCACTTGCGGTTTGAACTCTGTCCGACATTTTTTTTGAAACATTTAGGTCGATATCTTTGAGTGGTTAAGGAGACAGGTTTGTAATCTGTTGCGTATCACCTGCGTTCGAACCTTGCCGACGTTTTTTCCTTTCTCATTTTTTACCGGAATAACTTAGGATGCAACTTTAAATAACTATTCCACTTCTACATGAATCTATTTATTGACTTCGACATTTCTTTGAAACATCTAGGTCGATATGTTCGAGTGGTTAAAGAGACAGACTTGAAATCTGTTGGGTTTCACCCGCGTAGGTTCGAACCTTGTTGTTGACGTTTCTCGTTACTCACTTTTTACCGCAATAACTCAGGTTTGAACCATGCTATCTTGACTTCGACATTTCACTAAAACATTAAGGTTCGTATGTTAGAGTGGTTAAGGAAACAGATTTAAAATTTTATTGAGTTTTATCCGCGCTAGTTCGACCCCTGCTGTCGATGTTTTTTCGTTACTCACTTTTAACCTTAATAACTCAGAATAGTTATTAACTCGATATGTCCGAGTGGTTAATGGGATAGACTTGTATTAACTCGATATGTCCGAGTGGTTAATGGGATAGACTTGTATTAACTCGATATGTCCGAGTGGTTAATGGGATAGACTTGTATTAACTCGATATGTCCGAGTGGTTAATGGGATAGACTTGTATTAACTCGATATGTCCGAGTGGTTAATGGGATAGACTTGTATTAACTCGATATGTCCGAGTGGTTAATGGGATAGACTTGTATTAACTCGATATGTCCGAGTGGTTAATGGGATAGACTTGTATTAACTCGATATGTCCGAGTGGTTAATGGGATAGACTTGTATTAACTCGATATGTCCGAGTGGTTAATGGGATAGACTTGTATTAACTCGATATGTCCGAGTGGTTAATGGGATAGACTTGAAATCTGTTGGGTTTCACCTGCGCATGTTTGGACCCTGTTGTCGACGTTTTTTAACTCGATATGTCCGAGTGGTTAATGGGATAGACTTGAAATCTGTTGGGTTTCACCCGCGCATGTTTGGACCCTGTTGTCGACGTTTTTTCCTTTCTCCTTTTTTACTACACTAACCGTTAATAAATTTAAATAACTATTCCACTTCTACATGAATCTATCTATTGACTTTGACATTTTATTACAACATTAAGGTTGGTATGTTCGAGTAGTTAAGGAGACAGACTTGAAATTTACCCACACAAGTTTGAACCCTACCATCAACGTTTTTTCGTTACTCACTTTTTACCGCAATAGCATAGAATTTTTATATGAATTTATCTATTGACTTCGACATTTTTTTGAAACATTTAGATAGATATGTTCGGGAGACAGACTTGAAATTTATCTATTGACTTCGACATTTCTTTGAAACATTTAGATAGATATGTCCGAGTGGTTAAGGAGACAGACTTGAAATTTATTGGGTTTCACCTAAACCTGAACCTATTCCACTTCTACATGAATCTAGCATAAAGGTCAGTATCTATTCCACTTCTACATGAATCTAGCATTAAGGTCGGTATCTATTCACCTTTCCTTCACATTTTTTCCTCTTCCTGCTTGTTTTGACTACTGTTTTGTTTTATTCGCATTTTGTTCCAACTTTTAACCCGTGTAGTTTTACTCGCATAGGTACCCGTGTAATTTTACTCTCATAGGTTCCAACCTTCACATTTTTTTCCTCTTCCTGCTTATTTTGGCTTCTGTTTTGTTTTACGTGCATTTTGTTCCCACCTTTAACAGGTGTAATTTTACTGGCATAGATTCCAACCTTCAGATTTTTTCCTCTTTCTACTTGTTTCGGCTTCTGTTTTGTTTTACTTGCATTTTGTTCCAACCTTTAACCCGTGTTGATTTACTCGCATAGATTCCAACCTTCAGATTTTTTTCCTTTTCCTGCTTGTTTCAGCTTCTGTTTTGTTTTACGTGCATTTTGTTCCCACCTTTAACAGATGTAATTTTATTGGCATAGATTCCAACCTTCAGATTTTTTCCTCTTTCTGCTTGTTTTGGCTTATGTTTTGTTTTACTCGCATTTTGTTTCAACCTTTAACCCGTGTTGTTTTACTCGCATAGATTCCAACCTTCAGATTTTTTTCATTTTCCTGCGTGTTTCGGCTTCTGTTTTGTTTTACTCGCATTTTGTTCCAACCTTTAACCCGTGTTATTTTACTTGCATAGATTCCAATCTTCAGATTTTTTTCCTCTTCCGGCTTGTTTTGTTTTACTCGCATTTTGTTCCAACCTTCAACCCGTGTGTTAAAACTCCCATAGATTCCAACCTTCGGATTTTTTCCTCTTCCCGCTTATTTTGGCTTATGTTTTGTTTTACTCGCAGTTTGTTCCAACCTTCAACCCGTGTAGTTAAAACTCCCATAGATTCCAACCTTCAGATTTTTTCCTCTTCCCGCTTGTTTTGGCTGTTGTTTTGTTTTACCAGCATTTTGTTCCAACTTATAAATGAAATTTGTCATTAGTTTATTTCAAAAGTTTAAAATTTTCTTAAAACAAATTTATACGTATTTAAAATATTTTTGAAATAAAATATATATATATAATTGTTTTTCATTATTAAATGTATAATATAGCAATGACGTGAAGGAGAAACCAGCTTTTTTTTATTAAGAAAAATAATAATAATAATAATTTCTTTAACTCCAATTTATCATGAAATTATCGTGCTTGAAACTTTATAGATAAGGACACGTGGGACATTTTAGCGTCATAAAATTATCACCTTTAGCTTATTTGGATAAGATCATTTTCTCTCTCTTTTTATGTTTGGTATAAAAAAAAATTAATTTTTTTTAGTTGAGCTATGTTCATATTGATAATCAAAAACTAAATTAAATGTAATATTGATTTAGTTTTTCAATATTTGATACTTTAATTAATTATTTTTAAATAGTTTTTTTAACTTACTCGTATAACCCACGTAAAAAAAATATGGTTAGAATTCCCTTCCATATCGTAAAAAACATTTTTTAGCTCACCAGTTACAGAATAGGATGAACCATCGGCAACAAACGATGTTTGAATTGACAACGAATGATCAAAATGATATGCACATGTTTCTTTTTATAAGTAACAACATTTTGAAGGCTATCGTATCAACGTGTGAAATGGTAATTAATGATCCATTGAGCTATGCTCAAACGTACCATCTGATCAAAATTATTTGAACACGTTTTTTTAATAAGTAGTAAGAGATTGAATCATCGACGTTTGAAATGATAATTAATGATTCGTTAAACTATGTTTGAACTGACAATATGTTCCGAACACGTTTCGGGAATTCTATTTTTTCTCGAACCTATTGGATTACGTTAGGAACCCCTTTTTTAATTTTCATTGGAGTTTTGTTCTTATCCCTACAAACAACACACAGTCACGTTTCCTTATTCTAATTGGATTAGTGGTTTTAATTCAATTTGATGACTAGACTTCTCAATTGCCACGTGGCGTGGACATTTCAGACGTGTAGCCCTAAGCTGTCTCTCGAAGCTTCTTCGGAATAGTGTGAGGTTTTATTTTTATTATTAATTTTTCATGTTAAATGAAAAATAAAAATGAATGCCACGTGGTCCCATGGTCCATTTCACCATGTCAGTTTGTCCATATCCATCCGACGGTCAGAATTTTTACACGTCGGATGCATCGGACAGAGACAAAATTATGTCGTTGTGCTTTAAAACATTTTAAAAAGTTACCGTTAATTATGAACAAAACCGGTAAAAATATAAATTTTAAATAAAAAATTTAAAAATATTGTTATCTCATTTAAAAAATACATATGAAATTTCAATATTAATAATGTAACTAAAAAAAAGTAAAAAATATATTTTTACAGCTCACACCCAAACCGTTCTTACATTCGTACTTGAGCATGCTCGGTAGGAAGAGACGAGAAAGTAGATAATTTTTAGAGATTAAGAAGTGAATCAATAATACCAAAACAGTACTGAGAAGACAAAAAAAATATGATAGATTGAGAAAGGGAGATGACGGGAGGTAGATAAACGATTTTCATCCATGTACTAACAGTAAAAATATTTAACGTTTTCTAATATATGTATATTTACATACTTACTATATATAATATATAGTTCGGAGAGATTATTCGAATCATATTTGACAATGAACTCGATCACGGAATGGAATTTAGTCAAAATGTTGAAAGTCAAAATTTGATTGGACAATGAACACGTGTGAGGTTCTCATTGGCTAGTGTCGTAACTATAATGAAATGCATGACATGGAATTCTAATCCACCAAAATTATTTTTCTACCAAATTAATAATATTTAAATAGGGTAATTAATTATTTTAAAAAATGGACGTCTTTTTGTTATTATCTTTCCCGAGAAAAAGTCACCCAAACAACGTTCCAAAATCAATTTTTTTTTTTATTTCTTAATAATTTTTTTAATTTAATAAGACATTTTCTTTTAAATACCATTAAAATATATAATTTTGTATACAAATTTTAATTTTTTTAACATTTTTTTATTTAAACAATCCACTTAAAGAAATATAAAAAAAAAAACAATATTATAAACAAATAAAATTTTATTTTATATTTTCAAATATTTATTTGGGACCAAATTCCGAAATTGGATATCAATTTAAATAAATTGTTCTGCGTTTGATAATATATTTATAAAAAAATAAAAAATTATATATTTTAATTTGACAAAATAAATTGCATTTTTTTTTTAATTTCCAGCAGGATTTGAAAACATTTTTTTTTCAAAGTGTGAGATCTCATTGGAGAGACGAACGAAACATTTCTTATAAGGGTGTGAAAACCACTCTCTAGTAGACATGTTTTAAAACTGTGAGTCTGACGGTGATACATAATAGGTCAAATCAGACAATATCTATTAGTGATAGCTCTCATTGGAGAGACGAACGAAACATTTCTTATAAAGGTGTGAAAACCACTCTCTAGTAGACATGTTTTAAAACTGTGAGCCTGACCGTGATACATAATGGATCAAATCAGACAATATCTATTAGTGATAGCTTGGACTGAATGATTTCCTACCAAATCTGAGAACACAAAATATAATTTTATTTACTTACCAAAGAAGTCTTACTATAATTATGATATGCAGACTTCTCAGATCTCCAACTCATATTTAGACTGATATTCTTTAAACCCGGTAAATTAAATGTATGTTTCGCTGTAAAAGTCTTACTAACACGTAAAGACAAATAATGTGAATCATTGAAAGTACTGTATTATAAACGGTAACTCGAAAAGATCAAATACACGAATCATTAAAAAATACTATATTATTAATATCAATGATAGAAAATAAATTTGAAACTAAATTTTTTTTAGAAACAATTAATTGGAAATGAAGATTTAACTAACTCAATTAATTGGAAATAAGTATTGAAAAAGAAAATACGGTAAAAACTAATATTGTCTAGGAAAAAATTATAATACAAACGTAAAAAAAAAAAATAAAACAATCTACATTTATTAAGACACCTATTTTTAACCGTTCAAGAGGTTAAAAACACATTTAAATAAAAAATAACGAGTAATATTAATACGTTTAACGTTAAATAATAAATAAATAAATACCACCACCATTTACTTAAAAAATAAAAATAATAAATATTTGTGGGCTTAATTTCATTTTAGTTCTTCTACTTTTAAATATTTAAATTTAGTCTCGTAGTCTCGTGATTTTAATGAATTTTAAATTTAATCCTTCAAAATTAATTTTTTATTTATTAAAATTAAAAAGTGTGAATTTACGTTATTTTTGGACAAAAAAACTCTTATTAAATAATTAAATTTTAATACTTAATTAGGATTTACAACTCAATTTAAATATATATTTTAAAAATTATTTTAAAAAAATTATAAAATTAATAAAATAAAATAAATTAAGTATATGGTAAAAAAAAATGTACAGACCTTAAAAGACGTCCACATTATTTATTCGGATTTTACCCCTCACCCCCATTTTTTCTCTATATAAACGCCTCTTTAAAATTTTAAATCCACACAAAAAAAAATTTAAATTGAAAAATTCTCCTTTTTTTGCACTCCATGGCCGAATTGAAGAACCATGGCGTCTGCGGCGCAAAAAGATCGGCCTCCGATGAAACCGAGGCGATAAAATTCGATCCTAAGAAATCAACGGCCATGGTTCCGTCTCTCCTCGAGGATCCAGCGGCTGCGATTGCAAACACGCGTCACGAATTCGGTGAACACGGAGGGGTAAACATGTCCATTGAAGCCTCCGCCACATTCACCGTTATGGAACCGGAGACGATGCGGCGGATGTTCGCCGGAGAGCTTGGTCCCGACCGTGATTTCTTTATTTACAGTCGTCATTTCAATCCGACGGTGTTGAATCTTAGCCGTCAGATGGCTGCCCTTGAAGGCACCGCTGCTGCCTACTGTACCTCCAGCGGAATGTCCGCCATCTGCGCCGTCCTCCTCCAACTCCTCGCCAGTGGGGACCATGTCGTGGCGTCTAGAACCCTCTACGGTGGGACCCACGCGTTGCTGGCTCACTTTCTCCCGAGGACTTCGAATATAACGACGTCGTTTGTGGACATAGGTGATTTGGAGGAGGTGGAGAAGGAAATTGTGGAAGGGAAAACCAAGGTGCTTTATTTTGAAGCGGTTTCCAATCCGACTTTGGCGGTGGCGAATATACCGGAACTGTGTCGGATTGGCCATGCAAAGGGTCTGACGGTGGTGGTGGATAACACTTTCACGCCGATGGTTCTGTCTCCGGCGAGGCTCGGTGCTGACGTGGTCGTCCACAGTATTTCCAAGTTCATTAGCGGTGGAGCTGACATCATTGCAGGTACTTTTTTCTTTTTTCTTTAAATTTTATTTACTTAATAAAAATAAATTTATATTTTTTCTTAAAATTTTAATATCTGGTTTTAAAAAATAATAAAAAATACACTGATTAACATTTTTACTATTAAAATATATAAAAATGAAAATTGTGCTTTTTAGTGCTGACGTCATCCCTGCTATTTTGTCTTGTTTTTTGTTCCGTGACTATTGGAAAAAGTGGAAAGTAATATCAACTTGCATCAATAATTGAGAATTTTGCTATTAATAATGGTAAAAAATAAAATAAAAATATATATTTTTTTCGAATTTAAATTTTTATATATTTTATATCAGTTGAACTTTGCTCATATTACTCGAAATATATGAATTTATTATTAATTTTAAAATATACTCTTTTTTTTTTTCATTTTTGTTATTATTTGTTTATCAATATATATTTAAAATTGAGTTTAAATTTTAATTAAACGTTTAAAAACAAATAAACAATAGGTTAAAAAATTTACCATGGAAATAATTACCCAATTCAGTAATAATAAAATAATAAAATATTTTTAAATTTTAAGTTTAAAAAAGATTTATAAATATTTTGTGGTTGGTTGCTCGTGAATTATGAGTCGTTTTGCTTTTGGTGACCACTTTTTCTGAAAGTGCTTTTGTTTGTATTGTGATGGGATGAATCATAAAAGGAATATATATATATATCGAGTTTAGTAGCAATATAACGTAGAGGATTGGATTGGATTGGATTGGACGGGATATGTAGGTGCGGTATGTGGGCCTTCGAAGCTAGTGAACTCGATGATGGACCTACGACAGGGTAGCTTGATGCTTCTAGGGCCAACCATGAACGCAAAGGTGGCGTTCGAGCTCTCGGAGAGAATCCCTCACTTGGGTTTGAGAATGAAGGAGCATTGCAGAAGAGCAGCGGAGTTTGCAGAGAGAATGAAGAAAGCAGGGTTGAAAGTCATATACCCGGGTCTACCAGATCACCCACAACACCAACTTATGAAGAGCCTCGTGAACTCAGAATACGGGTTTGGAGGAATGTTGTGCCTCGACATGGGAACTGAAGAAAAGGCGAATAAGCTCATGAATATACTCCAAAACTCCACACAATTTGGGTTCATGGCGGTGAGTTTAGGGTACTATGAAACCCTAATGTCATGCTCGGGTAGTAGCACGAGTAGTGAAATGAGCCGAGAGGAAAAGGAACTGGCGGGAATCTCGCCCGGGCTCATAAGAATGTCGGTTGGATATATTGGCACATTGGAGCAAAAATGGAGCCAATTTGAGAAGGCTATAGCCAAAGTGGAAGGCAAGGAGCTTCCATTTTGTAACAATTAGTTACAAAAATTGAACCATAATAATGTGTGTGTACTTAGTACCTATGAGTATGATCTTTTTAAATTAATAAATTTAATATCTATCAGGTATCTATCATTTTCATAATAATTACGAAAATAATAATAACTTAATTAAATTTAAAATATTTTTACGGTTTTTTCTTCGACAATGAACAGGGAAAACTGTCAAACTGGCAACTATATTATACTGGCAACTATATTAGTTAATCAAATGATTAAATTTTATGATTTTTTTACGTGGAAGGTAAAAAAGTTTCGACGGTTCGTGCTAATTGGCAATTAAAACATATAACATTGATTTAGGAGTATTCACGGGTTGGCTTGGTCGGGTTGGAACATTTTTAGACGTAACAGATTATAAACCTAAATTATTTATTTAATTTTAAATAAAATTAAAATATTAAATTTATATTTATTTATCTATTTTTAAATATTAAATTAAGATATGAAGCTGAATTTCAATTTTTTTTTTTTTTGTTTGAAAATCTACGTTAAAAATTAATTTTTATAAATTGTTGGAAAAGAAATAATTATAAAAATTAAATAAAAGATATATATAATTATGAGCAAAAATATATTTTTAAAAATTAACATAACCTAATCTGATATAAAATTAAACTTTCAAAATTTAATGGAAATTATAATATATATAAAAAAATTTAAATATTTTTTAATTTATTAAATTTGGGCAAAATTGAAATAATTTTTGAAGTCCTCACGTGATATTTAAATAATAAGCCCCCAAATTAGACCTCTTTCCTCTTCCCTCTCGGATTCAAAGGCTCCAGGCTTCCACGGTTAACATTCAGCCCTCGCTCCCCACCCGATTTTCTCCTCAACGTTCCTCGAACTAGTAAGTAATTCAAGTTTCATGTTCTTTTAATTTTCAATTCTTTGATTTCAGCCGTCGTTGTCGATCGATTTTGAGAATTGTTGTTCTTCGGTTCATGATTTTTGTAATTCTAATTTGTGAGAGTAGGTGGTTGTTGCTACTGTGGTCTCTGGAGTTTTTTTTCTTTTTGNGTAATTCTAATTTGTGAGAGAGTTTGGATTACGCGACGTGGTTTGATTTTGTTTTCATTCAAGCTTGTTACTATTTTTGCTGTGATTTGTGGGATTTCGACTAGTCGTAGGGCTTGTTTTTTCTCCTCCTTCAAGGATACTGTTGAGCTAATAGATCGAGTCCCTTCACTTTAGGGTTCGCATAGTTGGGGTTTTTCAGTGGCCCTTCGCGGTCAGAGGATAGTAATTTCATGATAACCGTTTTGCAGCTGCTTTCAAAATGGGGAGATGTTTAGTGAATCGAAAATTATGATAAATTTTTATAGAAAAGCAAGACCCAAGTAGGGTTTTTGTGACATTGTTAAAAATTGAAATGGTATTTTGACAGTTTGGAGAGTTAGTACTTATTGAGTTTATGTACAGAACGATCAACTATTTGCCAGTTCTCTTTTGTATTGAATTGTTGGAAAATATGGATTTAAGACCTCCAAGTTATTTAGGAAGTGAAAAGAAGATAATGGATTCAGCTCAGAATGCATCTTCTGCTGCCGGAACTGGTGGAAGTGGTGGGAATGGATCAGTCATCAATGATACTTCAGCATCAACTACTGTGGATGATTCAAAGCAAAACTTGAACCAAGTAATCAATTCCATACAGAAAACTTTGGGTATCCTCCATCAGCTCAACCTCACCGTTTCTAACTTCAATGCTGCCTATCAGCTGCCTCTTTTACAACGCCTGTACGTCCAGTTTTGCTTCATCTAATGTCTGATTCGTTCATTATTCACTACTTGTTCCACTCTTTATCAGTGATATGTTTTTGGATTTTGCAGTAATTCTCTCGTTTTGGAGCTAGATAACATGGTTAAATTATCAGAGAAGTGCACCATCCAGGTCCCTATGGAGGTTGTTAAGTGAGTCTTTGTACACCTATTCTGGTTTCTAGCTTTGCAAGCGTAATTTTTATATTATTATTATTTTTTAACTCTTCTATTCTTCTTGGCCCATTTCTTACTTTTCTTTTGATTAGCTTGATTGATGATGGGAAGAATCCAGATGAATTCACGAGGGATGTCTTAAATAGTTGCATTGCAAAAAATCAAAGTACAAAAGGCAAAACTGATGCCTTCAAGGTAGTCTTTACATCTCTATGGGGCATACTGTTAAAAATCTACTTATATCTTTTTTTTTCTTTTATCTTGATTCCAAAGATTCAAGAAAATATTTATTGAATGTTGTACTGCTTACCATATTCAGGGCTTACGGAAGCATCTTTTGGAGGAGCTTGAACAGACATTTCCTGATGAAGTCGAGTCTTATAGAGAAATTCGTGCTGCTTCTGCTGCCGTGAGTTGAAATTTCTTTCCTGCTGTCAATTTTATCTCTACCTTCAAATTTTTCTATATATATAATTCATTTCAAACTGATCAAAATATTTTCTACACTTTTATGGTTTAATTTTTTACTTTATCTATAGCCATAAGCTATATGTATTTTCAAAGTTCGCCTCATCCTTACACAAGCATTTCTTGGCCATTTATATCTTTTTGGTGGTTTTGGATATAACATCAGAGATGTGAAAAATGTAAACTATGTTATGGTGTCAGTTCTAGGTATAGTAGGAGGATGTTCATTACCTTAATTTTATTGTATGTTAAGTTATTAAGACTCACTTACACTTTAGACTGTTCTACTACACGTAGGAGTGGTTTTAATATAAGATATTGGACAAGTTCTGTTCTGTTATTTTGAGCTTGGTTGCAGGTTATGGTTACTTTGTTGTATGGTTTACGTTGGTTTTTTCTTAGTGTCAAAAATAAGAGGAAACAAGTAGCATGTTTGTTTTATGATTCATAGGTTGATTGAATTCTGCTTGCTTAAAAATTACTTTCTGGTCATTTTTTAAACATCTCTCAAGCCAATTTTACCTCAAAAATATTTTCCTTTATGAATAAAATGGCTTAATGAATTTAGAATCAGACTAAACTATTTTATTTTCTAGTTTGTTGAGCAAAGTTTTATAATTAGCTTTTATGAAGTAAAGAACTTGGAGTACTTACTGCCTCTAATTGTATAACCATCTTTCCACTTTCGGTGCATAGTAAATATTTTGTGATATCAAGGTTTGTTGTTCACATGCCCCAGTGGAAATTAGGGTACTGAGTTTTTTTTATTACTTGGTAGTAGTTTTAAGTTTCACTATTCATGTCGGTGCCTTAGCTAAGTGTTATTGTATCATTGCTCCTTTCAAGTGAATTAAACTTATATTGTATAAGGACATTAGAACGAGCATGAGTCCTGTCCTTGTGACTTAGATACCAAAAATTTGATCGGAGCTGAAATTTTAATGCAATATCAGTGGAATACACAAGATATAACCTCTTACGGGCACAAAAATTTCCCAACTATGTATACATACGACATCCATCTTGCTTTAGATAAGAGGTTCTTCTGCAATCATTGCTTAAATATCTTCTGCTAGAGGGGAACCATAGAATCCAATTGTCAAGTCCTTTCCTGTCTTCAAGTAAGTTGGCCTTTCAATTTTTCACCATGGATTGGTGGCTTTCTTGATAAATGTCAGCAAGAGGTGTAGAATTAATTCATGCCCATAAGAGTTCAGTTCATCTTCGCCCATCTTTTTCTGTTTGTGTCCTTTGATTGTGCTGTCTAGTTGAATTGTTTGATTTCTCCCATTCCACTATCAATCCAACCCGTAATATTGGTAAAATGTAGAACATGTAGCGTTATCAGGTATGAGGGCTCTAGCCTCATTGGAGGAGGGAAATTAAGCTTGAGTGATGCAAGGTGTCTTTACAAAGGTGCTAAAACTTCGACCCCCCATCCATAAATGCAAGTCCCAAAATGAGATCATATGATTCTAGCCACCATTGTCAGATGATTTTGGTCTCTGTGGAATCGGTCCGAGTATTGGCTTGATTTGCGTGCTACTTTTGCCCATACGTTTGAGCTATATTTCCTATTTCCCGGATCATTTTCTGAGATCAAATGGCTGGATATCAATTTGATTGAAATTTGATGGGAAATAAACCTGGATTGCTATATTAAAATATGTGGGTGATAACCTTTTTAGACGACTGTTCCTTTCCTTCAACATTTACTAACAAACTCATCATCTTATAGCTTTGTGCCCATAGCATGTATGAGTATGGGAAACCAAAAACTTCCTACTTTTTTTGGAGAGCGAGTGAATCAATTATAACTATAAAAGACATAAGGATATACTATATCGAAAACTCTTGTTTTTTATTTTTTCTTTTACGAATTTTCACTTATTCATCAACATTTCCGTACAAGTACATCGTTCATTATGTTTTTGTGTTATTGCGTTTGAATTTTAATCTCGTTTCAACAAATGCAGGAATCAAAAAGGATAGCGCAATCACAAAGTATGTTGCCAAATGGGGACATGAAGGTTAAGATGGAGATTTAAGTGCTTTCTGCGTTGATTATCAGGTTTTTGAATTTCTTCTCTACTGTTATTCTTTATTGATTGATTGGCCAGCATATATCACACGATTTTTAGTTTCATTCAATGGATTGACAATGGAATAACATAACCCTTCTTTATAAACGTGTGTAAAACAGAATAACATCATCCTCTATTCTATTACTGTCTATAATCTTCTAGGGAGAGGCGTTTCGTATGCTACAATGTGACGACTTATTGAGGAGAAGATGGTTATATTTTGTGTTGCTGATCTGTATCCATCATTTTAGTACTTTGATTTCGAGTTTCTTGAGCATATAGAAATCCGTGTTTCAGTGCTTTCAGAATTGTGAAAAGAGATTTATACTCAAATAGGAGTTTGATATCTATTATGGTTACTCAACTCAATAGTATGCGTCTTTCTGGAAAGTCAAATGTTTGAATCTCTATTATGAATAATGTTTGAATCTCTATTATGACAGGGAATTCGTTCTTATTTTATACCCAATTAAGTTGAAAAGACCTTTTCAGGATCGATTTTTCTCGCTCGAAATAGGTGAGGTGGGCTGTATCTTGGTTTCTCTAGTGGGGAGACAACGTGGGATTTGATGGCGGCTAATGAAGTTATACTGCAAAAGCCACACACAAGATAAAGATTTAATGGCCCTGGCCCTATTCGTATTCGTATTCGTATTCGTTTTCGTATTCGTATTGATTGGGCCAATCAAGGCGGAGAAGAATCACAATCCTCAAATGTTGAACTTTTGATTTTACTGGGCTCAACCCCTTCTGTTTGTTTGATTCAAGTTTTATTTTATATTTTTACTTGGTATGTGAATCTTTTCTTAACTGGATTCTCACTTTTCTGTTAATAAGCATTGTAAATTCGTGTACTATTTCTTTGCCTCATTTCAGCCTTTGAATCTCATCTTTACCATGCTGAATAGGTGAAACAATACAAAAATACCTTTGAAATTTGGGTACGGGTTGTGCAGCACTTGTTGAGCGAACAAGCCAATCATATGAAAATCGAACTTTGCGGACAATCTCGACGTAGTCTCATGTTTTAATTTATAAAACGTAAATAAATTGTAAACACGTGGGTAAGAGATTTGTTGGGTGAGGTTTGGTAATGACTTAGTCATTTATAGTATATTTTGAGTAGTCAAGCATGACCGTAATAGTGAGTTCGAGCAAACGAAACGACATTTTATGACAATTCAAAAGAGAAAACACGGACTTACTTGAAAGGAAGAACATCCATAAACGTAAACGACTGCATCTGCGATCGATCCTCGGTAATCAGGTGGCGGTAGTCATCTCCTTTACTCTTCGGCATGGAGGTTTCTTCTGAACCGGCAAAGCTTCTTCACCATAACGATCACAATTTGAAGGAAGTTCAGGCAACTGTTTGTTTAAAAGAAGAAAAAAAGGAGCTGTGGCTTTGAAGTGAACCATGAAGATTTGGGCTTTGGTCCTAACAGAACGACGTCGTTGCAGTTCTATCTGAGCTGCAGAGGCATTTATTTCATTTTTCATTTAAATAAAAAAAGAAAAAGAAAAAGAAAAGAAGAAAAGAGCGGAGGCTTTGAATTAGACAATGAAGATTTGGGCTTTAAGCTGTGGGCTTTGGGCTTTGGGCTTTTGGGCTTTGGGCTTTGGGCTTTTCCACCAATTGAATTGAAAATTAAGGAATTAAATAAAAGAAAAAAGAATACATAAATAACGGCTATCTGGCACTCAATGTACGAAACGCAGAGAAGAAAGAAGAGTGTTCGTTGAAGAAGGCGATGCTATCTATGAAGGCTTCGAAATGGTAGCAATACATCAATTAATTTCAGGTATCACCTCTTCTTATACACAACTCTGTATCTCCACGATTTCACTTTCTAAACCAACTGTTCTGCCTTGCTCCTGCGATGAAACCTAATCGACTCGTCGTCTAATCAGGACGCCCAGGGCCCTCCTCAGCAGCCTGTTTTGAAAGCAATTTCAGGTTTCTACCTTATCCTCATGCTAGGCTTCGGAAATGTAAGCAATGAATCAATTAATTTCAGGTATCACCTCTTCTTATACACAACTCTGTATATTTCCTTGGGTGAGCTTCTAACTGTTCATGCTCATGTTTCTATTTCACAACGATTGTTCATCTACGCCGCATAATTTATTACTTGTTCGTTCGATATTTAGTTCCTTTTAATGTTAATTTAAGTGCAGACACACTATATCCACACCTCATCACTGTTGCTGCTGGTTTGGAGGTATTACAATTTTCCTTTTATTGTCTCTTTCTATTCTTTTAATTGATTATTGATTATTGATTATTTTGGTTGGAGTATGTGTATGATTTTTGTAAGATCCTAAGATCCTGTGTTTGATACATCAACATTGCTTAATTTTCTAGTGATACTTCAAGTTTTCTTTCGTATATTACTTCCACGTTATGTTATTATTGTTATCTGTAATGTGTGACTGAGATTTACTTAGAATGAAGATTAGCGTTATTATATGATAGATTAAGCCTAATTAATTCATACATTTTTCAGTGCATCCATCCAACTTCCGGTGGTTCTTGTGTTTATGATCCTTGAGCTTGGTATGGGCTAGATCCATTTGATTTTAATGCTAATGGACTCAATTTGTGTGCCTGGGCTCATGTATATTAAAGTGGCACAGTTTGATTTGATTTTTCCCCAAAAATGGTGGAGTTTCTGTTGAGTACATGATCAGATGGTGAATTTAGTTTCAGCTGGGAAGGCCCAAGAAGAACAGGAAACAAAGTTCCGACTAGACTATACAACCTTAGAAGAATGCAGGCAGTATCCTCATGAGATCGCTTAAAATGCCCATGGCTATTGATTAGTTCATCCAGTTAAAGTAAATCTCGAACTCTTAGCTTTAGATTTCAATGTATTTTCTTCTGCTTTTATCAAGTAATCTTGACTCTGTTACACACGCTACTGCTAAATTTCCAGTGTTTGGTCTACTCCGCATACGCTCATGCAAGTATAGCTTCTTGGAAAGGCAGCTCAAATGTCGGTAAGAAACAATCAACTTTCAGTTATACTAGTTACTCAGTTTTGTGGCCTATATTGGTAATTTAATCTCTCCATATGTGTCTCTCCACTTGTATAGTTGGGAGACGGTGGAATGCTTTTTCAATTGCAGTTTGTTAAATTTATCATTTTAAATTTGCTTTTGGATTTCTGTTTTTTATGTTTTGGGCTGAAGTTCTCTCTGGTTTCTGATTCAAGTTGTAAGGCCATTTTAGTAGTAAATATTTTCTTAGGCCCTTAGTGTTTGGTGGCAACACTATTTTCTAGTGTTTGGTGGCAACACTTTAGTGGTTTGACTCCTTAAGTACTTCTTGTGTTACACGTGCATCACTTGTCGAAAATAGTTATTTTTCTCTTAAATTTTGTATATTTTATATCATTTTTCTTAAATAATCACTCTCCCTGCTTCGTAAACTCTATCTTCATTCTTTTTGTAGGATTTTAATTTAGACATGTGAACACGACTCTCCACAATGGTATGATATTGTCCACTTTGAGCATAAGCTGTGAACACGACTCTCCACAATGGCTTACTTTTCTCTCTTGCTCTCTCTTTTTTCACACATTTTTGTAAATGTATGGTTGTTTGTATTCTTATCTATAATCTTAGTAGAGTTTAGTTAGGAATGTTATTGATTTAGCCAACTTAATCACAATGACACAACAAAGATGGAGACTGCCGGGGAGGTTCGTACATCATTCTTCTTCTTTGTTGTTTGTTTTGTCGATCCTATGTTTCTCTTATGACTTTTGTTTGTGAGTTTTTTTATTTATAATATGAGTTTTTATTTTTTTATTTTTTATTTATTGGTTTAGTGCTTTCTATATATATATATATATATATATATATATATATATATNTCTCAATGGAGTTCTATTAGTTCCATGGTTTGCTTCTCTTTCATGATTCCTTTTTTCTTTTTTCATGTTATAATTTTATTGGGGTTTATTTTGATATTTGTATGTTGATTCGAAATTTGTGCGAGTGTTTGTTTGAATTTTGATTCTTTNTGTATTTGTATTCTGATTCTAAATCTTTCTTATTATTTGTTTGAATTTTGATTGCTTGTGATGATTCTGCTTGGTATGATTCCGTTTAGTATTGAATGTGAAGTGTTTGATCTTTTTTGTTTTGTTTTTTTTTGTACATGTTTGTTTTATTTATCTTATTTTTTTCTCTTGCGAATTTTGTCTATGAGTTCTTTAATTTGTAATTTCAATGGAGCTTTGTTTCCTTTTCTTTTTTCTACTTTCATTTATAAATTTGTTGTTTTTTTTTTATAATTTTATTTTGTCTATGAGTTCTTTAATTTGTAATTTCAATGGAGCTTTGTTTCCTTTTTCTTTTTTTTACTTTCATTTATAAATTTGTTTTTTTTTTTTTTATAATTTTATTTTGATTCTAAATGTTTGTCATTGTTTATTTTCTTTTATTTTATAAATTTATTGGGCTTGTTTTGATATTTTTATTTTGATTCTATGTTTTTGTGATTGTTTGTCTGAATTTTAATTCATTGTGATTGTGATGCTATTGAAGGGTTTAATATTTTCTGTTTTGTTTTTTTTACATTGTTTGCTTTGTTTATTTTATTTATAATTTTGTTTATGAGTTCTTTAATCCCTAATTTCAATAGAGTTTCATTAGTTAATTGATTTGTTATTTTCTTGATTTTTTTTCTTACCGTTAATTAGTTTGTTATTTTTTATTTGTATTTTGATCTTAAATTTTTTGTCATTGTTTGTTTGAATTTTGATTGTTTGTGATGTTATTGTTTGTTTGAATTTTAATTGTTTGTGATGTTTTTGTTTGTTTGAATTTTGATTGTTTGTGATGTATTTGTTTGTTTGAATTTTGATTGTTTGTGATGTTTTTGCTTAGTACAGTTCCATTTAGTATTGAATTTGAAGTGTTCTTTGTGTGCATGTTGTTCTCTTTGAATTTTGATTTTTTTTTTATGTTGTTTGCTTTGTTGATCCTAGTTTTCCTTTTGTAGCTTTTATGTGAGTGATTTAATTTGAATCTCAATGGAGTTCTATTAGTTCCATGGTTTGCTTCTCTTTCATGATTCCTTTTTTCTTTTTTCATGTTATAATTTTATTGGGGTTTATTTTGATATTTGTATGTTGATTCGAAATTTGTGCGAGTGTTTGTTTGAATTTTGATTCTTTGTGATGATTTTGCTTGATATGTTCCCCTTAGTATTTAATTTGAAATGTTTGATTTTTTACTCTATTTTTGTTTTTTTTATTTATAATTTTTTTTTCTTTTTGTTTATAAATTTACTGTGGTTTCCTTTTTATGTATTTTGATTTAAATCTTTGATATTGTTTGTTTGAATTTTGATTGCATGTGATAATTCTGTTCGGGGCTTTCCGTTTAGTGTTAAATTTGAAGTGTTGTTTGCCTATTGCTTTCTCCATCTTATAGAGTTGTACTGATATTTATATTCTCAATTCTTGGTTATAAAATATAAGAATCGTGGATAAATTGCTTCAGTTTGTGTTTTTTTTTTTGCTATTAAATTCTGATAATATTGTAAATGTTATGGTGTTGAGATGTCCTTGATTGTCGTGATATTTTGCTTGCCACATATAGTCTTGTATTTTCATATTATATGTTCGGTTCCAATTTATTTCTTTCTCCTGATTTTAATTATTGTTTTTCTAAAATATGTGAAAAAAATTTCAGATTTAATGAAGTCACGAAAAGCAAATGAGGAGATAAAAAAGAAGGAAGTCAGGTAGTCGTGTTTTACTAATCTTCCTACTAACTTTTTCAAAATTTAAATTAGCACGTGTTCTACTAATCTTCCTACCAATTTTTCCAAAATTTAAATTAATTTACTGAATCTTAATTTTCCATTCTGGTTAATTATGGGTTTGCTGAAAATATGTGAAAAAAATTACAGATTTAATGAAGTCGGCAAATGAGGAGATGAAAAAGGAAGTTTCAACTCCCATGGAGGTCGTGATTGACAGGTAATTGTGGCACTTCATTACTACTTTTCCAACTAACTTAGCTTATTTTTAGGTTCTTGTTCATTATTCTTTTGCTCAAATATAGATTTAATGAAATCAGAAACGAAGCAAATGAGGGGATGAAAAAGAATGAAGTTTCAACTTGCATGGGGTCGTGGTTGACAGGTAGTTATCGAACTTGCTTTACAGATCTTCCTGCTAACCTTTTTTGAAATTTAAATTAATTTACTGAAGCATAATTTTAGGTTCTTGTTAATTATTGTTTGGCTAAAAAAACGACAGATTAAATGAAGTCAGTAAAGGGAGCAAATGAGGAGATGAAAAAGAAGGAAGTTTGAAGGAAGGGGTTGACAGGTAGTTATCACTCATCTTCTAGGTAACTTTTTCAAAATTTAAATTAATTTTGCTGAATCTTATTTTTTTTCGTTCTTGTTTTGCTGAAATATGTGAAAAAAAATTACAGATTTAATGAAGTCAGTGAAGGGGCTGAGGAGATGAAAAAGAAGGAAGTTTTAACTTCTATGGAGTCCTTAGTTGACAGGTAGTTATCGCATGTGCTTTACTAATCTTCCAGCTGACTTTTTTAAAATTTAAATTAATTTGTTGAATTTTATTTTTCGGTTCTTGTTAAGTATTCAATGAAGGGGCAAACGAGGAGATGAAAAAGACGGAAGTTTCAACTCCTATGGAGTCCGTAGTTGACGGATAGTTATGGCACGTGCTTTACCAATCTTCGAGCTAACTTTTTCAAAATTTAAATTAATTTGCTAAATCTTATTTTTCTGTTCTTGTTAAGTATTGTTTGGCTGAAATATGTGAAATTTTTTTTACAGATTTAATGAAGTCAGGGAATGGGCAAACGAGGAGATGAGAAAGAAGGAAGTTTCAACTCCTATGAGTCTCTGGTTGACAGGTAGTTATCGCATGTGCTTTACCAATCTTCGACCTAGCTTTTTCAAAATTTAAATTAGTTTGCAGAATCTTATTTTTCCGGTTCTTGTTAAGTATTGTTTTGCTGAAATATGTGAAATTTTTTTACAAATTTAATGAAGTCAATGAAGGGGCGAACGAGGAGATGAAAAAGAAGAAAGTTTCAACTCCTATGGAGTCCGTGGTTGACAGGTAGTTATCATACGTGTTTTACTAATCTTCCCGCTAACTTTTTCAAAATTTAAATTAGTTTGCAGAATCTTATTTTTCCGGTTCTTGTTAAGTATTGTTTTGCTGAAATATGTGAAATTTTTTTACAAATTTAATGAAGTCAATGAAGGGGCGAACGAGGAGATGAAAAAGAAGAAAGTTTCAACTCCTATGGAGTCCGTGGTTGACAGGTAGTTATCATACGTGTTTTACTAATCTTCCCGCTAACTTTTTCAAAATTTAAATTAATTTGCTGAATCTTATTCTTCGGTTTTTTGTGAAGTATTGTTTTGCTGAAATATGTGAAAAAAAATTACAGATTTAATGAAATCGAAGGGGCAAAGGAGGAGATGAAAAAGAAGGAAGTTTCAACTTGTATGGAGTCCGTAGTTGATAGGTAAGTGCTTTACCAATCTTCCAACTAACTTTTTTCAAAATTTAAATTAATTTGTTAAATCTTATTCTTCGGTTTTTGTTAAGTATTGTTCTGCTAAAATATGTGAATTTATTTTTACAGATTTAATGAATTTAGTGAGGGACAAACGAGGAGATGAAAAAGAAGGAAGTTTCAACTCGTATGGAGTCCGTGGTTGACAGGTAGTTATCGCACGTGCTTTACCAATCTTCCAACTAACTTTTTCAAAATTTAAATTAATTTGCTGAATCTTATTATTCAGTTCTTGTTAAGTATTGTTTTGCTAAAATATGTGAAAAAAAATTACAGATTAAAAGGGCAAATGAGGAGATGAAAAAGAAGGAACTTTCCACTCCCATGGAGTCCGTGGTTGACAGGTAGTTATGCACGTTCTTTTCTATTTATTCTTTTATTTTTATTTTTGTGCATGTTATTTGCATGGTTGATCTTTAACTGACTTTTTCAAAAAAATATTTTATTTATTCTTTTCTTTTTATTCTTGTGCATGTTACATGGTTGATTTTCCCGTGACTTTTCTTCGTGAGTTATTTTGTTATTGTGGTTTTTTTTTATTTGTATTTTAATCTTAAATTTGTGAGTGCTTTGAATTTTTGTGCATGTTACTTGCATTGTTTGTTTTGTTTAGTATTTAAATTGGGTGTATTTGATTTCTTTTTTTTGTTTTTGTCTTTTGTGTTATACATTTCATGTTTTATCGATGGTATTTCCTTCGTTTGTGTTCTCTTTGATTTATAATATTTATTAGTGTGGTTTGATTTAATATTTGTGTTTTGATCCTAAATTTTTGTAATTATTTGTTTGAGCTTTGATGTTTAAATATGTGTTTTAATCTTAATTCTTTGTAATTGTTTGTTTGAGTTATGATTGGTTAAGGTTGAATTGGTTGCTTCTTTCTCTTATTTATTTATTTATTTATTTATTGTGTTTGTAATTATTTGTTTGAGTTTTGATTGGTTAGAGTCCAATTGTTTGCTACTCTCTTTCATGCTTATTTATTTATATATTTATTGTGTTTTGTTTTGATTTGTATTTTAATCCTACATTTATGGTGCATGTTATTTGCATTGTGCTTTGTTTTGTTTAGTATTAAATTTGGTGTATTTGATTTTTTCTTTTTGTGTCAATTGTATTTTCTTTGTGTTCTGTTTGATTTGTGATATCAGTAGAATTGTTTGTTTAATGGTTAGCCTTGATATTTGTATTTTTTATCTTAAATTTTTGTAATTGTTTGAGTTTTGATTGCTTTCGGGTTTATTTCTTTTTATTGAATTTGAAGTGTTTAATTTCCTTTATTGAGTTACTTGTTTTGTAATTTTTTTCTTTTATTTGATAAATTTATTGTATTTTTATTCTAATATTGGTCGTCATTATTATTATTATTATTATTTTTTATGTTTGTTTTGTCAATTTTATTACTCATTTATTTTATAATTTTATAAATTTTTGAATTGAGTTTGTTTGAATTTATTTAGTATCGAACTTGAAGTGTTTGAATTTTTTTTTTTTTTTTCTGTGTGCATGTTGTTCCCTTTGTCGATCCTATTTTCTTCTTGTAACTTTAATCTATGAGTTTGTTTGAGGTCCTCCATATGGTCGGTGCAGTATTATTAGTTATGATTTACTACTTTCTTTAATACTTTTTTTTATAAATTTATGTGATTTCTTTTATATTTTTATTTTGATTCTAATTTTTTTAGTGGTTTGTTTGAATTTTGATGTTTTTGCTTTTGGTACGGTCGGGAGTATTTTGATTCCCTGAGATGTAGTTTTGTCTCATCTCTTAATATACGTTAAAATTGTTGTTTTCTACCGAACTAATCTGATGAATTTAATTGTATGACATTGTTATGATGATTTTTATTGTTGATTTTTGTTTATTACTTGTCGGTTGATGGTAAGTTTTTTTATTTTTCTGACAAATTTTATTTATATATATATATAAGCGTTATAAGTGAAATGTAGAACATGTAGTGCTCTTCAACAGAAAAATGTCGTCCTCAACTCTTTTTTGTGGTCCCAAATCGAGGACTTGATTTTGGTTCAAAAAAGAAATGTCATCAAGGAGGTCAACCACCTACAGTAGATCTCCCTCCCTCTTCTTTGTCACCCTATTAACTCTGTTTTGTGGTCCTAAATCGGGGACATGATTTTGGTTCGAAAAACTAATGTCATTAAGGAGGTCAACCGCCTATAGTAGATCTCCCTCCCTCTTCTTTATCGCCCTCTTAGCTCTGTTTTGTGGTCCTAAATCAAGGACATGATTTTGGTTCAAATAAGAAATGTCATTAAAGAGGTCAACAGCCTACAATAGATTTCCCTCCCTCTTCTTATCGTAGTGTTTTTAAAAATTAAATTTACAAATACGAATTTCATCTCCAAGTTTTATTATTATTATTATTATATGTAAAACCATCTACTTTTTTTAAAAAATTTAAAATCATTTTTAAAACTTAATTTTTGTAAAAAAAAAAATCAAATATTTCTCAAATAAATAAATATGGAGAAAACAAATACAATTTAGATAAATAAATAACTGAAATAGCGTCATTAGTATAAGCAAAAAGACCTAAATATCCTTATTCAAATATATATATATTAATATTATTCTTTTATCATTTGCTTAAATGTGTTGGGTTAGAAGGTCCCACAAACAAAGGAGGGGTTAGAAAGTCATTTCAAAATTGATTTAGAAGATTTGAAACATTGACCAGCCAAATGGCTTTTTGGCATTTAATTTCTTGAATTTCAATCATCAAAATCTCTCCCTAAATTATATTTGTTGCATGGAGCAATGAATCAAGGCTAATTTTTTTTATTAAGTAAATCCACTTTAATTGGTAAAAAAAAAAAAAAAAAATCACTTTTTTTCACTTTTAATTCTACACCATATCAAACTCTAATTTTATTTTATTTTATTTTCAATATTCAATTAGTTTATATTTTTCTTATTTGGAGGTATTAGTTGGTAGCCTGTATTCTATTTCTCATTCTTAATAAAATACAATAATTAAATCATCATATATATTTAAATTCTAGGTTTCAGATAAAGTATACCGACCATATTGGTTAACTTTTTTTTAAAAAAAAACTTTGATTTGTACTACTCTATTTAAACTAATTATGAAACCAATGTAAACAAGGGAAAGGGATTGGAAAAGGTAGGAAGGGAAAATTTTAACATTCTAACATATACACGTGGAAAAGAGAGACAAAAATTCCGGCTGAAGCAGCTACTTTCGAAACAAATGAAAAAAAAAGCAACGACGATAGCGGGAGAGTTAAAGTCAAAAAGCTTATTCCTTGCGTTTACAAAGAGCGTGAGGGAATGTCAGACGTTTGGTAATTTCTCCTCCGACCATAATACAAGATTCCATTGAAGCTGTTAATCCCGTACAAGATTAGTTTTTTAGGATGAAAATTTAGATCAATAATCTTTAACCAATGAGGTAGACGTCTTAATCAGTTAGGTTAATACTTAAGTTAATTGCACTTCTCAATTTTTTATTACCTTCTTTCATTGAACCAGAACTGATTGGCTCATAGTTTCTCTCTTGTCCGTTATTGAACTCGGTATCCTATTTAATAATTATTTGATTTTTAGATTTTTAAAATTTTTTAGTAAAAAAATGAAAGAAAGACGAGAAAATAAATACAATTTTAAAATTTTTAGAAAAAACTAAAAATAAAGTCTCGGATAATCCTTTAATTTATAAAAATTAGACCTATAAATACTATTTTATATTTTAATCATTTGTTTTTAAATTCAAATAATTTAATAATTACTTTAATTCTTTTAATTATTTAGTATAAAACTTTTATACAATTAAAATTGGACATTATAAAAAAAAAATCTTATTTAAATTTAAAATAAAAACGTAATTTTTAAAAATTTTGGAACAGATAAAAATATATTTAAACTTAAAAACAATGAAAGGGTGACATTTTGCGGGAATGTTCAAAGAAGAGTGAAAGCCGCCCTACAAATTCACGTGGATCAAAAGATTCTTCCACCTTCATTATTATGCCTTCAACCATTCCAATTTAATTTTTAAATTTTTAAATTTTTAAATTTATTTTACTCTTAATATTTTAAATTTATTTAACAAATATTTTAAATTACAAATTTCATTAAAATTATAAAGTCAAAATTATATATTAAAATCATTATAATAAAAAAATAATAAAATAAAATAAAATTCAACGTTTTGAAGACGTGGAATACTTTGCTACAACAAATACAAATTAAACGGCAATTAATACATTTATTTATATAATTCATTTTTACGTCTTATCAATAATTCACATTGATAGACAAAAATATGTTCGACTATTAATAGCTATTATTATTTGTTAGTGAGTTGTTTTCTTACCCGTTATTTTCATATTTATGCTCGTCTATCTACCGAACTATTTGAAAAAACTCATTTACTTCATATTAATTTTAATTATAATGGACGATGAAATTAATTATCGTGTATTACCACACAAATAAATAATTTACAAATATGACACTTTTTTAAAACCATATATTTTGCATAATTTCTTAATTAGTTTTACGTCTATCACCCAACATTTATTTATATAGTCCATTTTTACGTCATATCAATGATACACATTGATAGTTGATAGACAAAAACATGTTTGGCTATTAATAGCTGTTATTATTTGTCCACAGAGTTGTTTTCTTACATGTTATTTTCATATTTATGTTCGACTTATTTTAATCTATTTTTGTATGATAGGTGAGTGTTAATATATTGATATAACATTTATATTTTATTGATAATGTATATTAATATTGAAATGAAAGCAACCGTGCAAAAAAGCACTGATACTGAAGTAGGGTGGAGTAGAGCGGGAATTGGGGTTGGGTTAAGGATGGTGATGAAAAATATAATCCCGTTCAACCCTGTTTAGCTAATGATGAGAAATCTCTTCTCACTTCCTCTCCCATTATCTGCTGAAACGGAAATTTTATAATGTTCAAAACGGAACACTTTATTTTCAAACCCTAAAACCCTTTAGCTACGAACCCCACGTGGGTTCGGAAGAGAATTTCACGTTAGCACACGAGCACTTCGAAATTAGTAGGAGTTTTTATTGACTTTGTACCAAGTTTGTAGTTATCCAATTATTTTGTGAAAATTTGCCGTGCGATTTATGCCATAAAGTCTCCTAATTAATAATTATTTTATTTACAACTTTTACATTATTTATTATATAAAAAAAATTTAAAATCACTAATGTCGTCTTTTGGTATCAGTATTGACATGATCTACTTTATATTTATTACAAATGATTCAATACCAGAGATATATGAGTAACGAAATCTTATAAGACAAATAGGTAACGTGGTCATGCTGCCTGGGATGTAAGAGAATACCGAAGCTATCAAGTGTTGTATCCCAATCTAAATCGTGGGCTCGAAACGTTTACAATTGATGTCGGGGTTCTTATCCTCTCGAACATTAACGCAAAGGTTCGTACCCCGATCTAAAAAAGCTTCATAAAAGCACCCGAGTTTGTAATGATCGGGTCACTGAATACGTACGATACTTATATCATTCATTTTCAACCATTCTTAATCAAGTGGATGAAAAAGAAGAGATGGGAAAATAAAGATGTGATAATGACAAAAGGTAATAAATTCTCTCTTTTTAAAAAATAATATTTATTTATGAAAAAGCTTGGTTAATATTTACATTATAAATTTATATAACCTTTGACTTTAAAAAAAATTAAAATTAAAAGGAAAAATTAGGGGGAAATAAAATCTTAATTATTATTTTTTATAAATAATAAAAATAAAATAAATAATGGTTAAATTAAATGCATGGTATATTTTAAATTTATTAAATAAAAATAATATAAACCAATTAAATTAAAATAGAATATAAAGATAATAATTGTAGGTTAAAATATTGTGACCCATTAGAGAAATGGTCAAATAATTAACAGTAATTAAGAGAAGAATCTGCCTTTTAAGCATGCTTAACAGTAATTACCCTCAAAATTGATGTAAATAAAACAAAAAATTTATTGCTTTTGAGGACGAAAATGAAATTTAAATATTAAATTGAGCTAATTAAATTTGTCTCACCGTCCAAGCCTACCGCTGTATTGTTCTTGCTGGCACACCGCTCAAGTTTTAGCCCCTCTTAGCAAAGAGCCAGAGAAACTTTCGAGTTATGAGCCGACATCGAGTGTCGAACCTATATAACTAGTTAATATCATCTCAGCGTCGGGCCCTGACGAGCACATTGAACTATCCATATGTCTGAGAGCCCTCACAGCCTGCCTTTCAATCTCCTAGACTAGAGTTTTGATGTTTAACTCTAATACCATTTGTAACCGCCCATACCTAGTTTTAGCATATATCGTCCTCGTCGGACTTTCAAAACACGTCTGTTAGAGAGAGAGGTTTTCACACCCTTATAAGAAATGTTTCGTTCTCCTTTCCAACTAATGTAGGATCTCACATACAATTATTTATTTATTTTATAGTATATTACCATAATATAGTACCTAATCACTCGAGCTCAAGTAGCATCCAAGTTTAGTATATAATACCTAATTACTCGAGCTCGAGTGACACCCAAGTCTAGAAAAGGTACATCGAGGTGCCAAGTCTATATAAATAGTTATTATTAATATATCAACAACGAAAACTTTCTTTCTATGATGTCCCACATTGGTTGGGGAGGAGAACAAATCATCATTTATAAGGGTGTGAAAACTTTCTCCTAGTAGACGCGTTTTAAAGCCTCGAGGGGAAGCTCGAAAGGGAAAGCCCAAAGAGGACAATATCTACTAGCAGTGGATCTGGGTCGTTACAAATGGTATCAGAGCCAGATATCGGACGATGTGCCAGCCTTCTCGCTGTTCCCCGAAGGGGGGTAGACACGAGGCGGTGTGCCAGTAAGGACGCTGGGCCCCAAAGGGGGTGGGTTTGGGGGCGGTCCCACATCGATTGAAGGAAGGAAAGAGTGCGAGCGAGGATGCTAGGCCCTGAAGGGGAGTGGATTGTGATGTCCCATATTCCTCGAGGAGGAGAACAAATCACCATTTATAAGGGTGTGAAAACCTTCTCCTACTAGACGCGTTTTAAAGCCTTGAGGGGAAACCCGAAAGGGAAAGCTCAAAGAGGACAATATCTACAAGCAGTGGATTTGAGTCGTTACAAATGGTATCAGAGTCAGACACCGGACGGTAAACACGAGGCAGTGTGCCAGTAAGGACGTTGGGCCCCAAAGGGGGTGGATTTGGGGGCGGTCCCACATCGATTGGAGGAAGGAAAAAGTGTCAACAAGGACACTAGGCCCTGAAGGGGGGTGGATTGTGATGTCCAATTTATAAGGGTATAGAAACCTTCCCCTAGTAGACACGTTTTAAAGCCTTGAGGGAAAGCCTGATACCTCTACTAGCGGTGGATCCGGGTCGTTACACTTTCTCAGTGACTCGATCATCGAAACTCCAAAATCAAGTGTGTTTAGTATCACAATCTCATTGAGAGAAAGTAGGACGTAACCCGAACACGCATAAACGCCTTATAATTAAATTAATATGTTATAAATAAATACATGCGTAGACGTCTTAACTGCTAATATTGATTTTAGTTAATCAAAATGATGCTAAAATGTCGTTACTAAAAAACTCAAACAAATCAATAAGTTTATATTAAAAAAACATTTTAAAAAATATTGTCACATCAGCCAAAATTTTCTTGACTAAAATGATTTGATTTTGCATTGAAGTGCCTATATTTATACATATTTACAAATAAGGACATAATTTTGCAACTAAATTGCCACATTCAATGAATGAGTAATAACCATACTTTATTTTTACATTTTTTTTCTTTTTAAATATTAAATAATAATTAAATATTCATCGGTTTTAATATGAAACTATGCGTTCCAGTTATATAAGCTCGTAATTTTCAACCGGTTCAGAAATCTTTATATTCTCTCTTTAAATTTTGTACTTACCTGTCTAGTTTCGTTTCATCGAAGGTCGATCAACGACCTTTATTATTCTAAATTATCCAAATTTAATTTAATTAGGGTATGCTTCTTTTTTTATGAGTTGATTTTTATAAATTTTAAATAATTTCTCACACCATAAAAAAACAAAAATATCTTAATCAATCAACTTTATTTTCTCCACTTTGTTCTTCATTCATTCATGGCAATGAAAAATTTAAATGGAATGAGAATTATTTTTATGCTTTACCCCCATATACTTTTTTTATGTGTTGATTAAGTTTCTTAATTTTAAATTTATAATTATTTTAATTGAAAATATAAATTATTTAAATTCAATGAATTTGTCTCTGATTCGTTTAGTTGATCAATGACACGTCTTTAAAAGTGTGAACGGTAAAGAGAGGAAAAACGCGTTTTAAAACCTTGAGTGAAAGCCCAAAGAGAACAATATCTGTTAACAACGAACTTGAACTGTCATAGATAGTATCAGAGTTAAACATTAAGCAGTGTGTCAGCAACGATGCTGGGTTCCAAAGAGGATGGATTGTTTGTGTCGAGAAAACCCTCGATATGCGGTATTTTACAAAACCTTGTGTTGCAAATATGACAAGATTATCGATATTGTGTCTTAATGGTATCATGGATGTCTATATCTATATCGTTTATAGGTGATGGATGCCTAACAATTATAAATGAAAATAAATATTTATAAAAATATGTAATTGTTATCGAGAAAAATATTGTCCATGGTGAAAAAATCTACGTTTCGAGAGGAAAACGAAACATTTCTTATGAGGGTATGAAAATCTCTCTCTAACAAATACATTTTAAAACCGTGAGGCTGCCGACGATACGTAGTAGACCAAAATGGATAATATCTGATAGTAGTGGGTTTTGGGTGTTGCAAATGGTATCAGAGCTAGACACTGAGTGGTGTGACAGCGAAAACACTGGGTGAGGGTGGGATTGTGCATATCTGATAGTAGTGGGTTTTGGGTGTTACAAATGGTATCAAAGCTAGACACTGAGCGGTGTGACAGCGAAAACGCTGGGTGAGGACGGAATTGTGAGATCTCACATGGGTTAGACAGCGATATGTAGTGGACCACGGTGACGTATTTAAACTAAGATCGAAAGTTGAACGAAATTTAATGGGAGGGACAAAATGTTATTTTAATTTAAAAATGTAGGCCCATTTCTACAAAATACATGAACCTAAAAAAAAAAAAAAAGTTGAATTTAAGCACGTGGATTTAGTGTGTGAATGATTTGAATTACCGAACATTAAAAACATAAAACACAAACACAAAGTGGGTTTCTTTAATTTGTCAGAAAAAAACATTTTAAATTATTGTTTTTATTATGTCTATATAATCTGAATGTTCATTTTGTCACATTACCATCTTAATTCAGTTGTGTCTCCCCTTTTGACCCTTTTCATTTCTATTTCTTTTTTTAATTAAAAAAAACAAAAATGGATGATTTTTCTATTTCTTCTTCTTCTTCACCAAATTCATCTGCTCATACCATTCAGCAAAGGCTTCAATTCATCCTCCATAATCTCCCTCAATGGTTTGCTTATTCGATTTTTTGGTTGGCTTCTAAAGATTCCGCTGGCAATCTTATTTTCTCTTGGAGTGATGGCCATTTTCGTGGCACTAGGAACGGTGGCGGTAGCCAACTGATCAGTTTCGGGTTCGATGACGTTGCGGTGGATCGAGTGGAAGCTGGGGATTTCTCCGACTTGGAAGGGTACGGTTTAAACTATCACTAAATTCAAAAGCTTGAATTTTAGCTCGTGGGTTTATTTATGAGCTAACCCTCCCCCCTCGTTTGAAAATTAGGGTTGCTACATATTTAAACGGATGAATTAGGGTATATTTAATTATTTATTTGAACTCGAGAATTGAAACCGTGGATTGCTATAGGGTTAATCATTTATTCATATTCTTAATAGGTACTATACGATATCTATTTCCCAGATGTATGGTGGGGTGGATAATGTGGTCGGTCGAGTATTCGACTCGAGCGCGTACATTTGGTTGACGATAGACGAGAGTCTACATTTGTATGAATGTGATCGAGTTAAAGAAGCGCGTTTACGAGGGATTCAGACGTTGGTTTTCGTTTCGACGTCCGATGGGGTTCTTGAATTGGGTTCTTCTGAGTTGATTAAAGAAGATTGGAGCTTAGCTCAGTTTGCAAAATCACTTTTTGGAACTTTTTCTGTAAGTTCTACACAATTTAAACAAAAAGATCATGTGGGTGTTGGTGGTGGAGGAATGATTCAACTACAAGCCCCGCCGTGCTCGGGTATAGTCAAGAGAGAGATGAACGGTGGTCGTGGCGGAGGAGGGTCGTCCTCCGATTCCCTCTCTGATAACTCCGATGGGAATTTCTTATCAATGGTAGACAACAATAACGGTGAGTTTGTTTCTCGAGATTCTCTCTCGTGGCTTTACTTTTGGTTTCTCGACCTCCCCTCGAACAAAATACCATTGAGTCTCCTCTTAAATAGTCATCTATCCGTCTAGCACTATCTAGGTCAACTCCTGTTCTCTAGAACACATCACCAGTCCAATAGAGCTCAACACGGTTCTTCACTGTGACTACACACTTTCGAGATTCACGACTTCTTTGCTCGACATCTGATTATTTTATTGACATGACTAAGTTAAGTACATAACTGCACAAACCTCCACCCGAACGAAATACCATTGAGTCTCCTCTAAAATAGTCATCTATCCGTCTAGCACTGTCCAGGCCAACTCCTGTTCTCTAGAGCACATCATCAGTCCAATAGAGCTCAACACGGTTAGATTTCTTTGTTCGACATCTGATAATTGACATAACTAAGTTAAGGGCATGACTTCGATACCACTTATTAGGAACAAAAAAAACCTCTACGTCGGTATGATATTGTCCATTTTGAGCATAAACCCTAATAATTTTTGCGTTCTCCAAAAGGCTTCACGTCGATAGAAATAGTGTTCTTTACTTATATACTCACGATCTACCCCTTTCTTAACAGTTGGTAACAAGAAGGGGAAGAGACAGGCGAAGAATAAAGCAGAGTCCACAATGCCAGTAAACCATGTGGAAGCGGAAAGGCAGCGGCGACAGAAACTAAACAACAGATTTTACGCGCTCCGATCAGTGGTACCGAACGTATCAAAAATGGACAAAGCGTCGTTACTCGCCGACGCCGTAGTATATATCAACGAGCTCAAGGCCAAGGTTCAAAAAATGGAGTCCAAGCTAAAACAATCACAACACCAAGCTAGTAGTAGCTTGAGCAATGCATTTGATCAGAAACGGAGCGGGATCTCAACGATCGAGCAGACGGTGAGCTCAACGAGCTATGCGATGAACAACGGCTACAACAATAATACCGTCGAGGTGCAGCTTGTGGGGGCGGAAGCTATAGTGAGAGTTCATTGCAAAGATGAAAATTACCCATCAGCAAGGCTTATGAATGTCTTTAAAGATTTGGGACTTCAAGTTCGTCAAGCAAGCTTGTCAAGTGTAAATGATCTAATGCTGCAAGATGTTGTTATTAGAGTTCCTCAAGGGTTAGCCTTGAGAGAAAAGACCTTAAGAACTGCCATACTTCAAAGACTTGAATAATGTTGCATGGAATAACGTTCTTCGTTTCGTTTCGGTTTATGTTGTGAATCAGTACGTGCATGTTTTAAGCTTTGTACGATCAAGTGTTGAATCTGTGTCATATATATATACTGTTCGAATAAGATTGTGTCGTTCACTTTGAGCTTCATTATTGGCCATTTTTAGGTCATTTTTCATCAGGGTACCATTGACGACTTTTTTCATTCTTCAAACAAGTGTCATTAAGAGTTGTTGGAGCGTTCAAAAAAACTTGTATCTGTACAAGACCTGACAATCCAAACCCGAACGTGAAAACCCTAGTGGATGAGCAAATAACTGAATGAACTTTTGTCGGGTATTGCTCGAGTTCTATTAAGTTATACAAAGTCAAATTTTATAAAAGTAGAAGTAACTTATGATGGAAAGTTTGTTTGGGTTCAAATGGGAAAAACAAAGATTGATGATCAAATTATAATTCAAATGTGTGTTTTCCATGGGGTTGAAGTCAATTGTTTTGTTTTTTGGGAACTATGTTCATTTTGGAAATATGTTTCGATAGCAACAAAAACGTTACTAAAAGTCTAATTTCGATCGTCAGATCTACGGAAAAAAAAAAAAGGCTATAAAAGGTTGATTACGGTCAAGGGTATTCGTGGGTTAGGTTGGAAACCTGACCCAATTGTTCGAGTGGTCAATTTTTTAGGTTGGGTTGGTTTGAGTTGATCACAGTCGTTTTTGTTCGATTCAACTTCATTTAGGAGAACACATGAACCAATTCAATCCATAAAATTTTTATTTATTTGAATCCTACCCGACCCAATTCAAATAAGTTCATAACTCAATCTGATTATGAATTAGGTTAACCAAATTTTTCGAGTCATACGGTTTTATGGTAACAATGGGCACTACGAGAGATGAGACAACGTGTAAATTTCAATATAGAATGATTAAATAGTTTGACTAATTAACCATTGTGGAGCCTACTTCAAAGTAGCGTAATTGATTAAAGAAATTAATAAGTACAATGAGAAGTTTGAATTCCAATTAAGATAAAAGTTACTATTAGCCGAGATTACTGACGAAGGGAAAGAAAGTGATACGTGCACCTACGATCTGAGTTGAGAGACTTTGAATTTAATAAAGTTTCGATATTATTTTATAAACACGAATCTTACTTTTGTATAAATCGTGATTAGCAAGTCTCTTAAAAGAAAAATTCGAAATGTAGAACTTCCTTTCTAAGATCCAAAACTTCCTTCCCGAGATTTGACTGTGACTCAAACACATGATCAGGGCTTGTGTAAGGGCTATGACTCGAATATGTGATCTAGGCTTGTGATAGCGTATGACTCGAACGCATGGATAAAGCTTGTGATGGCTTATAACTCGAACACATGACTAAGGCTATTGATTGCTGTTAACTCAAACATATGACTCGGGTTTGTGTGAGGACTATGACTAGAATACGTGAACAAGGTTTGTGATAGTCTTTGGCTTGAACACATTGTCAGGGCTTGTGATAGCCTATTACTCGAACACACGACCAAGATTTTAAGAGGATTATGACTCAAATACATAGCTAAAACTTGCGATAGCCAGTATCTCAAACACATGGTCAAAACTAACTCGAACACATGACCAAAGCCACTCGAGCTCAATAAAATTGTGTCGGGCAAAGATGGATACATTAAGTTGGTACTATGGTAGGGTACCAACTTTGTAGAACAATTATTTTTCTCCCAAGCATGTGGAGATGCCTTTATTAAGTGTCCACACCCACCACAAATTGCCTTTATCCATTCTTCACACCATAGCCACACATTTGCTTCTAACCTCATCCTCAAGTTCGAGCTATTTATCTCGATCTAAAAATCAGTTCTTTCTATATTTTCACAATGGATATAGGGTTAAAATATTAGCAGTCGTAAAAGTTCAAAATGGCCATATTTATGAAAGTCGTACTAAATTTGTGCATAAAAACGTATGTTTTTTTCCAAATCTTTCAATATTCGCTCGATACAAAGCACTATTACTCTAACAAAACGAGTAGATTACAAAGTTTATAGAAGACCAAGGACCAACGTGGTCGGTCAGCTTCACATAACCCTGAACGGAAACCAAACATATCAAATTTTTATATCAATTTAAGCCTAAAATCAACACCATCCGACAAATGATGACTCCTAAATATTTGGACGAGCTTGTGCGTACCTCAACTAAATCTCACCTAACAGTGCAAAATGTAAGCCATTCTTTGTTGCTAACTCCTCCCATATTCGTCTCTAGCAAGAACATCAGTTTCAGCATAAGCTTCTTGGAGGGCGTAGTTACTCATCAGCTTAACCTATGAAGCAAATAAAAAAGTTCAGATTGAAATTAGGAGATGGGTAAAAATTAAATCTAGTTTTCTTCTCCAAATTCCAAGAAAATTGCTAGAAAATTTAAATTTTCTTCTCTTAGATCACTTTTTCTCATCTATTTTTCTACTAATTACTATGTATTATGTGTTAACGTGAGTTTATAATAAGATATCTTGTTTGTATAAACAATGTCTCCTTTTGCACACAGATGAATGAATGATTTTACCCCTCATGCATCGTGAATGGGAGAAGTTTCTCGTAATCTGTGCAATTTTATACTGATTTCTACTAAATAGACCGAACGAGACTTTGGTGTATACTATTATGGAAGAACACACAAGGCACCTTTTTAACATAGAGAGAGCAGTGTTCCTGATCATAAGGGAAAATCCGTTCTATGTAAAGTGCTTTGCATAAGGTCTAGTTCCTTGGGCATTGGATTGGCGACAGCGTGAGTTGGCCGGATCAAGAGAAGGTGCGTGGCCATGGTGGAATGAGAGACGCCACGCAAGGTGCAAGAATTACAATTCTTCCTCATATTAGTCCTACATACTTCCAAATCTGTTTTTTGATTGAGTATATATTAAACTATAGGCGGTTCATCGAAGGCTTCTAAGATGATCGACCAAAAGGGCTTAAGCTTTCTAATATATTAGTAAAGGGTGAATGAGGAGCGTGTGCAATAGTTTTCTTTCTCCCATTTATTCATAGTGAAGAACTAAAGACTACTTAGAGCATTCAGGATACCAAAAACGTTCAGAATTAAACCATATATTTAACCTAACTTAGTATAACCAACAATCGAGTTGGGTTCTTTTTCTTCTATATCATACACTAGACCCTAAATCAAGGCCAAATCTAAGAAGGCTCACAAGATGAGCTAAGCATTATTAAAATCTTCTTGTTTTCAAACAATTAGCTAGAGAATGGCAATAACATTCGAGGCAAAAATAATAATCATAATAATTTTCGAGCAAGAACTAGAAGATTAAGGTGTTCCGAATATTGATTCAAATAATTGAATGATATCTTTTTCTTATACAATTTTAGAGTATATATCATATCATCAATAATGATTGAGCTAAGTTTCACTAAAATATCACAAGAAACCCTGATAGGACATGAGCTCCAAATTGCTGTCACAGGATAGAACTACAATAATTTTAGCAAATAGGTGGGGCTTTAGATCCCATGGAAGATCTATACTCCCATCTTTGCCCATAACAAAGCAACAATGTCACATAACCTTCTATGAGGATCAAGGGTATCGATGTATATTATTGCTAGGCTAGATGTCTTTCAACTCTAAAGTTTGTTTATATTTTATCAACGTTCAAAATTATAAATTTAGTCTTTAAACATTGACATTTCTTAAAACTTGAGTATCTACTCCACAACAGAATTAAAAGTTTAGGATTCTATTAGATAGTTTAAATATCTATAAGATACATAGACAAAAGTCTCAATCTAATAACTACTGACTATTTTGTTAAGTTCTCGGACTTCGGCAGCCTCCATGGAAGACATAAAAAACCTACCAATAATCCAAGTATAGAGAGCATAGTTGCGCTCAAACAATAAAGAAAGGGACTTTTCTCTCCTTCTTCTTTTTTTTTTTTTTTTTTTTACTCGGATGTTGGGGACTGACCCTCACTAATCCTGGGAATGTGCGCCCTACCAAGGAACAAATCTGGAGACATCAAGGGTTATTTCAAGGAAGGATTTAAGTTTAAGGAACAACTTTCTTCATGGTCTCGATAGAGGAGTCCATAATTAGATTTCTATCCCATTAGTCCTTCCCAAATTAATTCATGATTAGGTTAAATTTAAATTTATAATTTTGAAAGTTAAGAATAGCTCCTATCGCATGTCCCTTTTAACCCGTAAACTTCACATAAGAAGAAAACTGTGAGATCTCACATCGGTTGGGGAGAAGAACGAAACATTATTTATAAGAGTGTGAAAATTTCTCCCTAGCAGATGCATTTTAAAAACCTTGAGGGGAATCTCGAAAGAGAAAGCCCAAAGAGGACAATATCTGCTAGTGGTGGGAGTAAGGGAGGTTGAGCCCCAAAGGGGGTGGACACGAGGCGGTGTGCTAGCATGGACGTTGGGCCTTGAAGGGGAGTGGATTGAGGGGTCTCAAATCAATTGGAGAAGGGAACAAGTGCCAGCGAAGACGCAAGGCCCCGAAGGGTGTGGAAACCTGTCCCTAGCAAACGTGTTTTAAAAACCTTGAGAGGAAACCCGAAAGGGAAAGCTCAAAGCGGACAATGTCTACTAGAGTAGGCTTAGGCTATTACAAAAAACAGTGAGTATTTGCCCTTCAAAACCCTAGTCAAGAGCCATGTTAGGACTTCACTAATACAGAAGTCTTTTAAGTTATGACATTGTGCAGGCTAAAACAATCAAGGTTTCTAAGAATGTTGAACGGTGGAGTTTTTTTCTACCACAAATCATACATACATTTCTAATTTGTTTCTAGAGAGGACAAGGTGTATGTTAAAATATTAATTCTGAAGACACATGTGAAAGTTCAGGATAATCCCACTTGCCAATCACAAGATATGAAACTTGAAAGAATGCATAATTTTATTCACTGGATTGTTGGTGGCAGAAGAGTAATTCATGTGAGCAGAGAAAGTATGCATGAAAAATAAGCACCCGTGACTTCTCATTTAGCAATACAGACAAATTCCTGATCCTATATTCAATTCAGTATTTCCGCCTCTTATTTTGGCATCCAAAGTTCTCCCCTTCTTCCACGTAAATTACGCCTTACTTTTGCTAATATTCAATACTACACAATACCCCATAAATTCAATTCCTTAGTTTTTTCTTCTTTCTCTCTGACTTTATCATTCCTTTATCCAATCCAATCCCAACCGTAAAGTTGGTTTGTCCTCACCTCACCTATTAACTTCCATTTTGGCGCAGTTGATCCCGTGAATAATTTCTCTCTCAACCAACAACAAACAAAATTTTCTTCTCTATAAGAACGCCCCATTTCACCACGGCTTCCTTCATCATTCCAAGTGAGTGTTATAATATTATAACACATAAAACAATGCCTTTTTCAATCACTTTGGCCCTCTACTTCATTTTGTCTCTCTTTACCTTATCTTCCTCTGCTTTCACTTCTCAACATTACTCTACTGCTCTTCAATATTCCATTCTCTTCTTTGAGGGACAGCGATCTGGGAAGCTACCCTTGAACCAACGTCTCACATGGAGAGGCAATTCCGCCTTATCGGATGGCTCCTCTTATCATGTGCTTGTTCCCCTTTTGCTTGTTTTGATGTTCATTACTTCTATAAGTCTAATCTAGCTGATATTGATAAATAACTCAGGCTCTAACTTAATAAGACGTGAATATGAACTTTCCAGGTTGACCTTGTTGGTGGCTACTATGATGCTGGGGATAATGTCAAGTTTGGCTTGCCAATGGCCTTTACTACTACATTGTTGGCTTGGAGTGTCATTGAGTTTGGTGACTCGATGGGGAACGAGATTGATAATGCAAGAGAAGCAGTCCGTTGGGGGTCGGATTATCTATTGAAGGCTGCCACCGACGCGCCTAATGGCTTATATGTTCAAGTGAGTAGAGTGACTATAAAGAAGAATAAGATGATTAAGATAATAATAATCACTATAATAAGGATGTTTGCAACGTATGTAAACTTGTGGTGTTAAGGTGGGAGATCCAAACCTTGATCATAAATGTTGGGAAAGGCCAGAAGATATGGACACACCACGCACTGTGTATAAAATAACCGCTCAAAACCCGGGCTCTGATGTGGCAGCAGAGACTGCAGCTGCATTGGCTGCAGCTTCGATTGTGTTCAAAACATCCGACCCTTCATATTCCAACAAATTGCTCGACGCAGCCTTAAAAGTGAATCATACTCCCACACCCTCCTATTTCATTTTTCTTTCACGTAGACATAGCCATTGGACCTCATTATGCTCCAAACAAAGTAATAAGTTCCCTTTAATGCAATGCAGGTATTCGATTTCGCAGACAAGCATAGAGGTGCTTACAGTGATTCCCTCCATTCAGTGGTCTGTCCATTTTACTGCTCTTACTCAGGATACAATGTAAGTAAGAAGATACACATAAACCTACTTGTTTTCTTTCTAGGTGTTGTTTTTTCTGAGTTTATATGACTTCTATCAGGATGAGCTTCTATGGGGTGCCTCATGGATATACAAAGCCTCAAAAAACAGCATACATTTGAACTATATCCAGTCCAATGGCCATATACTAGGAGCTGATGACGACGACTACACGTTCAGCTGGGACGACAAGCGCCCTGGAACCAAAATCCTTCTCTCCCAGGTTTGCGCTTCCTCCCTCTAAATCAAAATCAGTCCAAAATCTAATTCCTAAACTCAAGCTTGATGATCTTAACGTCGCGTGGACCTTTGCCACAGGATTTCCTAGTGCAAAATTCAGAGGAGTTCCAAATCTATAAAGCACACTCAGATAACTACATATGCTCCCTCATTCCAGGAACTTCCAGTTCTAGTGGTCAATATACTCCTGGTTAGCAAAAACTAACTCTTTGCTTGTCATTATTTTATCTGTGTGCATATATGAGGTCTTAATCCTGTTTTTTGTTCATTTCCTTAAACATTAAGCATTTTTTCATATTGATACTTGAATTTTTAAAATATTCATTTTGGTCCTTAAAAACTTTTTTCTTTAACAAACGATCGTTCTAGTCCAAAACTTTCAAAATGTCTATTTTAGTACTTCAACTTCTAAAAAGACAATTTTTGTCCATTACCATCAATTTGTGCTTGCTACCAAATATTTACCCACCCAATACTCACTTTCAACTTACCTATGTGTTCATACATTAATAAACGTATTAAAGATATACTATCCATTCATTTAAATCAAAATGGTACTTTTTAAAGTTTAGGAACAAATTAAAGACAAATATGAATGAAATTTTAAAGTAAATAGGCCACAATAGATATTTTGAAAGTAAAGTGACCAAAATGAACTTAAGTTGGAAAGAACATGAAACAAAATTAACTAAAATTGAAAGTATAGACACTAAAATCACAGGATGAAGGACTAAAATGTAGTTTAAACCTATACACATGAAACCAAAAGCAGAGCTAGTACACAAACAAGACAGAAAAGATCCCCATTTTCAATGAAAACAAATCATGATCATGAAATGATAAGTGCAGGAGGACTATTTTTCAAAGGAAGCGAGAGCAACCTGCAATATGTAACTTCAGCAGCCTTCCTCCTCCTAACGTACGCGAAATACCTAAGCTCCAACGGAGGATCAATTCGATGTGGAACTTCAAGGATTTCACCAGAAGAACTAATCGCAGAGGCAAAGAAGCAAGTTGATTACATATTAGGAGAAAATCCAGAGAAAATGTCATACATGGTGGGATTTGGAGATCGATACCCTCAGCATATTCACCATAGAGGCTCCTCTGTGCCGTCTCTTCATTCGCGCCCTAATCGAGTTTCTTGCAATGAAGGCTTCCAGTTTCTGTACTCTTCTTCCCCCAATCCGAACGTGCTCGTTGGCGCCATTGTTGGTGGACCTGATAACGGCGATAAGTTCTCCGACGATCGCAATAACTATCAGCAGTCGGAGCCCGCCACTTACATAAATGCCCCATTTGTTGGCGCCTTGGCCTATTTTTCAAAAACGCCCTAATGGATAATCCACCCTTTGGGCGGAGCTAAGAAGGAAGGAGAGAGAGGTCATTTTGGACATTTGTCGTACGTGTCTCGGTTTAGGGTTTAGATCGAGCTCGGTCGATCCAAAGTTCAAATCTCCACTTCTTTTATTGAGCTAAAAAATATATATATTAACGTTTTAAGAATCCGATCGTGCTGAGTCTAATAGAAATTTTCTAGTTTATTTAGTTTTTTCTCGTTTACTCTTATACTCTTGAACTTGAGTAGCTCGGGTATTGAGTTTTAATCCTATGATATATAAACGAAATAGGAAATGACCATGTAAAATTATTTCCAAGCTCAAAACGGAACAGTGAACCTGATCTCTAAATCTATTCTAACCATTAACAGAATTAGGGTTTTGCTCGATTGCTCGAAAGTTCAAATCTCGACTTCTTTTATTGAGCTAAATATATATATATTAACGTTTTAAGGATCCGATCTTACTGAGTCTATTAGAAATTTTCTAGTTTATTTAGTTTTTTCTCGTTTACTCTTATACTCTTGACCTTTGAGTAACTCGGGTATTGGGTTTTAACCCTATGATATATAAACGGAACAGTAAACCTGGTCTCCGAATCTTTTCTAACCATTAACAAAATTAGGGTTTTGCTCGACCGCTCGAAAGTTCAAATCTCCACTCCTTTTATTGAGCTAAAAAATATATATATATTAACGTTTTAAGGATCCGATCTTACTGAGTCTAATAGAAGTTTTCTAGTTTATTTAGTTTTTTCTCGTTTACTCTTATACTCTTGACCTTTGAGTAACTCGGGTATTGGGTTTTAACCCTATGATATATAAACGGAACAGTAAACCTGGTCTCCGAATCTTTTCTAACCATTAACAAAATTAGGGTTTTGCTCGACCGCTCGAAAGTTCAAATCTCCACTCCTTTTATTGAGCTAAAAAATATATATATATTAACGTTTTAAGGATCCGATCTTACTGAGTCTAATAGAAGTTTTCTAGTTTATTTAGTTTTTTCTCGTTTACTCTTATACTCTTGAATTTCAGTAGCTCGGGTATTGGGTTTTAACCCTATGATATATAAACGAAATAGGAAATGACCATATAAAAGGATTTTAAAGCTCAAAACGGAACAGTGAACCTGATCTCCGAATCTCTTCTAACCATTAACAAAATTCAAATCTCCACTTCTTTCGTTGAGCTAATATTTATTTATTTATTTATTTAAAAAGTTAATTTAAATATAGTTGGGTAGATAAAACATATTATTATTAAAAAGCTCACAGTGAAATCTTCATCTCTGAATGTTACCGTTCATTAAAACAGACCGTTAAGTATGTTGGAAGTAAGTTTAATTAACCTGGTTGAGACAGAGATCATTTGTGACATCGAGGAATTAAAAAATAATAATAATAATAATAAAATAGGAAAATCAAAATTTAATTTCTTCTTCCATAGGTCGTCTTCAACACCAAGATTGGTGGAAGTATAAATTTCCAAATTAAAATAAATAAATAAATAAAAATAATTTATTGATTCCGATATAACTATAGGGAGATTTGCAGAAGCAGATCTGAGAGATAAGAAGAAAACTCCGATCGTCTTCTTCGTCGGCTTCAACTCTCGTCGCCGTGGCCGCCATGGATTTCTCCTCCTCCATCTTTCTCCTCCTTGTTTTCCTCTTACCTATATCTTCTTTTGCAGAGATTCGCTTCACCGACATCAGAAATGACAATCGACCCATCATTCCTTTCGACGTCTTTGGCTTCAGCCATGGCGGTCGTCTCGAGCTCAACGTCTCTCATGTCTCACTCTCCGATACCAATCCAGATCTGGACCTCTCCAAGGCTGGATTCTTCCTCTGTACTCGAGAATCGTGGCTTCATGTGATCCAGCAATTAGAGGAAGCGGAAATCTCTTGCGCTCTTCAATCCGACCTCGTCAAACCGGTCTACACCTTCAATTCACTCAAAGGTCAGGACCGATTCGATGTTCTTTATTCCCAGAGTGATGCCGATCAATACACTCTCGTTTTTGCTAACTGTCTTCAGCAACTTAAGGTTTCTATGGACGTTCGATCTGCTATGTACAATCTCGAAGGCAAAAGCGGTCGCCGGGATTATCTTTCGGCTGGGAAAACCATCCTCCCGAGGATTTACTTCATTTTCTCTATGATTTATTTCTTGCTCGCTATCGTATGGATTCATGTTCTTTACAAAAAGCGATTGACGGTTTATGGTATTCATTTCTTTATGCTTGCTGTTGTGATCTTGAAGGCTTTGAATCTTATCTGTGAGGCTGAGGATAAATCGTACATTAAGCGCACTGGGAGCGCCCATGGTTGGGATATTCTGTTCTACATATTTAGTTTCTTAAAGGGTATCACCTTGTTCACTTTGATCGTCTTGATTGGCACTGGTTGGTCTTTCTTGAAACCCTATTTGCAGGACAAGGAGAAGAAGGTCTTGATGATTGTGATTCCATTGCAAGTGGTGGCTAATATTGCCCAGGTTGTGACTGATGAAACTGGGCCATTTGAGCAAGAATGGGTCACTTGGAAACAGGTGTTCTTGCTTGTTGATGTGATCTGTTGCTGTGCTGTTTTGTTCCCCATTGTTTGGTCAATCAAGAACTTGCGTGAGGCTGCACGAACAGATGGAAAAGCAGCTGTGAATTTGATGAAATTGACCCTTTTTAGACAGTATTACATTGTGGTTATATGCTATATCTACTTCACTCGAGTTGTCGTTTATGCACTTGAGACGATTACATCGTATCGGTATCTTTGGACGAGTGTGGTGGCCGGGGAACTGGCAACGTTTGCATTTTATGCATTCACTGGTTACAAGTTCAAGCCTGAGGCTCATAATCCTTATTTTGTAGTTGATGATGAGGAAGAGGAAGCAGCTGCTGAAGCACTGAAGCTTGAAGATGAGTTTGAATTGTGATGAAGAAGTGGGCGCTCTCCTCTGATTGTGAGTTGTAAGGTAGAAAAATTCTCCTTCCCAGTTTAAAGTATATGTGTTTTTTTTTGTCCAATCTGGCAATTACAGGCATGGCATGATGTCTTCCTGATATATGTTTTTGGTATTTCCATATCTCTCAAGTCTGTAGAATAACATATATCAATGTCTGTGATTTGGATTGTGTGTACACATACTGACCATAAAGCATAGTGTTGTACCTTTCATGAGCAATTGGTCTTGTCAATCTCTTGTTCCTTATGGCTCACAAATGCGTGTTCTGCACTTATAAGTTAGAACTTTTGACTAGTTTTTTATTTGTTTTGTTTTTTCATCATTCATTTTCGATGTTTTTTTCTCTCCCTAGGTAAACTTTTGAATTTTTAGGGGAATTCTAAAAACAAAAATATATTTTTTTCTCTTTCCAAAACTTAGTTCGGGTTTTGCTAAAGCAAATCAAGCTCCCTTATATGTTTAGTCAACTGTTGCGCCCGCCTCAACGACATTTTGAGGATTCTTTTCTTTATGAGTTTGATAAAAAGACTACATTTCTAAAAAGTTGTAACGGTCAAAACTCACCATTAGTAGATATTGTCCTCCTTAGGTTTTCTTTTTTTGGGCTTCTCCTCAAGGTTTTTAAAACGCATTTGTTAGGGAGAGGTTTTTACTCTTATAAAGAGTGTTTCGTTCCCCTCTTCAACTGATGTGGGATTCCACAATCTACCCCTTTGGGGCCAGCATCCTCGCTGACACTCGTTTCTATCTCCAATTGACGTGGGATCTCAAATGCACAACTAGGAATTGAGTCATATTCAATTGGGTGGGTTTCCTCTATCCTAGCTCTTTTATATATATATATATATATATATACACTAGTGTATGCATTGATATATGAGAAGTTCTTGCATACCTTTTGAGCTGGAGAGAATAGGTGAAACCTGATGAAATGTATCCAAATATTGTTCTATACAGATGGATAGGAAATTGGGAGGCAAGCTTGTGTTGTAATAAGAAACTAATCAGATAAATCTCATGGCATAGAGTTCCTTCCAATTGGACAGCCATTTTGATTTTGATGTTTATAAAGGAGGTTTTAGGTGATGTGATTTTTGTGCTTCTTTCAAACCTAACTATGATAGAAGGCGTATTGTATTGATTATCATTTTGACCCCTCCATGTTGGTAAGAGCCAAGATGGTTGAATACAAAATACTATCCCCACTCGGACCAAGACATAATTTTTATTTGTTCAAATAACAAATAACAATTAAGGTGAAGCAGGGTCATTAACAACGAATCTCGATTCATTTTGCAAGTTTGTTGTTACGAGTAGTTCCTACTAATTGAACATTTACAATTTTATTAGACATGAAATTTATTAATTTAAAAAAAATTAAAATTTTCAATAATATATAAGTTTAGGAGGGACTAAACTTATAATATAACCCTACGAAAAGAAAATACATATTCACTAGCTTTGTTTTAATTAGAAACAGGAATATTCTCATCAACCTTTCATAACAGTATGGAACTACCTTTAAGTAGAAATTCATCAAAATATCATATAAAAATTTGCACGTGAATAGTTAAAGAAGACAATCTGTCCAACTTTCTAACAAATTCTTATTCTAAGAGTAACTTCAAAGTTAATAATAATACTCCAACTTTAATAAACATAGGAATATTTTTATAATTTTAAAATTGAGGTCAAATCTAGCAATAGCTCATGCCGAAATGTAGCGTGATAGGAAGAATATCGTACATCACACCAAGTTTCATTTCCCATCATTGCAATTTGTCTAACAGCCATGAATGGTCTACTATTATGTATAATAGTAGCATTCACGTGACAAAGTCGATGATAATTGATATGTACTCTTTCTTGTTGAAAGTTCAAATCTTTCATACCAAAAAAGAAAAATACTACTTAATACTCGATGATAATCAGAAGCTCATCAAAGAAAGTTACAACAAAAGCTTTCTGTACCGGTCTGCCTCTTCAGCCATCTCCTCTAGGTTTCTATCTTTCCTCTCCTTGTCCAAATCAAGATGCTGCTTCATCTCTTTCTCCTTCTCATCAATCTATATCACAATACAAAACATGAATTAGATTTTTTCTTTCCTATCACAACTCTAAAAGTATTGTGATATATAGAAATGGATTCATCATCATCATCATCATCTTACAGCATCATAAATCTCATCATTTTTCTCAAAGTCACCACCCTTCCTTGGGAGAATATGAATGTGGACATGGGGTACAGTTTGGCCTGCCTGAGGACCATCCTACAAGATCACCCTCAACTAATTAGGAGGTTAGGAGAATAAAACACAAATCCATAGCTCTGTCCAGTGCCACACCTACCCGTCGACGATGCGCATTACGAAAACAAACAAATAAACCATGTTGATTCATCAGAGTTCAAGTCACCTCATTCATTTTAAATATTAGAACTATTTGCACAACTCTAAGATTGAGTAGCCTCCATGTGCTTTTGAATGCCTTCCTAAACTATGGAACTAACCAAAAACTATGAATATTTGAAAAGGCACTTTTCACCCGACTAAAAACTCACTTCTTGCACCAGAACACATTGTAATAGGGCATCCAAGGTATCAAATAGAAAGAAAGACATGGCAAGAATCCAGGTAGGCAAAGGGCATATTATGACAGTACAAGAAAAATAGTAATTAATAATTTAACAGAAAGGTTATGATGCTAGGAAACTTCAAATTACTTAACTCCAAAAAATTATAATAGCAACTACAATGAAGGCTCTAGAAAGAAATTTATTTGACTAAAATAAAACAGAACCCAACAAACAAAGTTGATTAAATATCAGGTGCATCGATCAAATGCCAGTCTACTACCAATGAGTTGAAGACAAGTAAAGGAATCAATGTCTAAAAGAAATCTGTATTTATATATCTTCAAAATGGCTTACTTGAATTGCAAATGTGAGTGATGAAGCTTCATGGTATGACTCTAACTGACGACCAACCCGTTGAGCAGCGAGCCATAGGTCACAAGTCTCGTCAGGAGTGAGATCAGCAAAGCGCTGAACTTCACGCTTTGGGCAGACAAGCACGTGTATGAAATGTTAAGTCGAACTAAATTTGAGTGTTTAACAAATTGAACCATAAATTCACATGTATCCTGATGAGAATGTAACTTACCAAAGATATTCAGGGAAATCTTGGCAGGAATCCATTATATAGGCATAATATTTGCAAATGCTTCCTACCTATTTGAACATATATAATCAACACAAATTGAATTGTTGAACTCCTAACTAACAATACCCGTATACCACCAACATAATTCTTATATCTATACAAATGCATTTAACAATTATATTGGCATGAATATCTTTTGCAATCAAAACATTTGAAGTCACTCCACAAAGTAAACCTGTTAGGCTTTCCACTAGTAAATATGAACAACCAAATGTGGGATACTAGATTTTGTGCTAAGAATTTCCTTGTGTTGGAAAAAGATGAAATGGAAATAAGAGGTGCTGCTCATTATATTGAAAGATGAGTAGAATAAATTTGAAGGATAATATTGAGAAAAGATAATGCATGGGTTAGAAATGGAAATAAGAGGTGTTATCGTTGTTAGCTCAAATCTCAGGGTCATGATGAAACGTTTGATAAACGACTTCTAGAATCATCATACAAGCACCTCCTAATATAGTCCAGTAAATTGTGCATCAAAAAGGATATGACCTGCAAAGCCAAAAGCAATTAATGAAAGAGTAAGAAGGAGAAGTTAGAACATTGAATATAAGAACAAAACTAAACAGGTGCACTTCAACAAAGAGAGAAGCTCTTGCTCTAGAATACTGCACAAAAGTATCTTTTACATAAGATGCTCAACAAAAATTATTATTCCACTTCAATCATCTAAGAATTTCAGCCAAGCCAGGTTGATGATATGTCCTCACGTTAAATATTTTTGCATAAAGTAGACATTTCTACCTACCAATACTATGACTGTACCATGATAAAATCTCATGAAACTTTCTTCCGAACAAGTCATAAAGACCAAAAAAGCCTAGTCCAATCAAAGAATAAAACAACGCACACACAAAAGAAATAGTCAACACAAATTGAAAGACAATTAGAGACCAAAAGGGCTGATAGGAACAACAGAAGAAAATTATCAAATATGAAGCCTATACAGATTATTACTTAAATTTGCTCCACTACTCTTCAAGATTTCTAATGTTTAATTGAAGAACATGTCTGATCAGAGCACAGATTATTACTTAAATCTGCTCCAGATCTCGGTTTTACATCAATCAAGCTCTTTATATAAAAATAAACAGAAAAACATAGTTACTCAAACCGGTTAATCACAGAGAACTACACGATAACGGAAATGGCACTAAAGAAAACTAAAGTAAAGTACCAGGAACAAGAGGACGGAGGTTGACCATGGCGTAAGAGAGACTGGTGCAGTAGAATACTTCCTTCGGGTCAATCTTGTACCGCCCAAACGTGTAATTTTCTGATGCCATCTACGATTACGGAAATGGAGGATGAGAAAAATTCGACGAACTGAAAAGGAACAACTACATGTGATGAATTCAAAAGCAAATTTGTGAAAATGAAGAAGAATTACCTTGGCGAAGGACTTCGTTGACGAAGAAGAAATTGAAGTAAACCCTAATTTCAGAAAACAAGAACTCGTAAGGGGAAGAAATGCACGCGATGCGTGGAACACCATAATTCTTTTAGTGAAAAAGTTCAAAATGAAGCTTCTTAATTTTTTAATTTTAAAAAATTATATTTAAAGAAAATTTTAAATTTAAAGATAAATTAAACATCCCAATTAAATTTATATTAAATACTTTTAAAATTTTCGAATTTCTAAATAAATTTTATAAATAATTTAAAAGTTTAGAGATATAATAGACACTTTATATTAATTTTCAAATTTAATCAATTGAGTTTTAATCATTTAATCATTTAATTTTAATTATTTAATTGAATTAATTTTTAAATTTTTATTTATTTTGTCTATAAATTCTAAAAAATATTTGATAAATTTTTATATTTCTAATTTTATATTACGAGACAGTCGTGATATTAAATACTGCACCTTATATCTCGTAAAATATAGTAATATTATCATAGCAACAAAGCAAAAGGCAAAGAAAAACATCGCTAAAAAACAGGCACGAAATCTCCCCCACAAAACCCTAATTTGTTGTTGTCAAAGAAAGACAACATTACAAATTTCAACCGAGTCTCGTTTTTTTAACTATTCGCTCTCGGATTGGAATCGTAAATGTTTTCCTTTGGGCGTCGGTACTCCCTTCAAATGGAGGACGCTCGGTGACACCTCGTCATGGCTCTCGTCACTAACTTCCTCAATCAGTTCATCTTCACTATCGTACACGAACCTTGTGTGCTTCCCTGTAAAATTCTTTGCTTTCCCCTTCTCGTTTACACTAATTTTACTAAGTCCCCAACATAGCTCGTCTACCAACCCGTCTTCGTTGTCTTCTTCCTCTTCCTCGTCCTCGATCAGTTCCTCTTCGCTATCATACACGAACCTCACGTGCTTCCCTACAAAATTCTCCGCTTTTCCCTTCTCGTTTACACTAATTTTACGAAGTCCCCACTTTAGCTTGTCTACTTCCTCTTCCTCTTCCTCGTCCTCGTCCTCGTGTTCGATCAACTCTTCTTCATCCACGTCTTTGCCGTGGCTGCTTGCGTTCGCTTGAATCGACCACAGAGAAGAGACGTCGTCATCTTGTGACAGCGACGGTGATAACGACGACAACTTCTCTTGACGGGCGAGAACAGATGAGCAATCTGATGACGTATCTTCATCGATTATCTCGGATTTCTCAGCGAAATCCAACAATAGAGACCGAGTAATCTGATTCTCTTCTTGTTTCTTTGCCTTAAACAGATCAACATCAACGGGATCATCGTTTGTGATATCGAAAAGATTTCCATCCCGAGACGTATCCAAGATCTGCAGCATGTTAGCCGGAATCGGGTCGAGAAGTCCCGCCGGCCAGCTATCTAAAGAAAGCTTAGAAATTTCAGCTTCTTCTTCCACTTTCTGCAAAAGGGTTTTAACTTGCCCTCTCAATAAGGCTTCCCCTGATCCGGGAGTCATCATCTTCGGCCGAAAACTCCTCTGTTTCGTCGCAGACGATATCGGTGTCGTCAAATTCCCCGCTGCCAAGCTGACAATGGGGGAGTCATTAGTAATGTCGATAAGCGCCGATCGATCTTGCCCTTTCGCCCCGGCCAAATCTTGCAAATTTCGACTCCGCTCCCGGGATTTCGATAAGCCATTGCTGTCATAATCCTCAACCGTCCCTAAAAACACGACCAAAAGAACGCATACACGTTAGAGAATCAAAGATTAAATTTACCATAACCCATCAATTTAAACCCGATTGAATCGATCTTTTAGTTTCTTCAAGAACGGGATTTCAAAGAACGTAGAAACGAGGCTCACTGTCGTTGACGGAGTTTGCAGCAGCGAGAGTTTGGGATCGAGTTACGCGCCTGATCGACGACGGAGTCTCCATTGTAATCTCTGAGAAGACGGTGGAAGAATTAGGATTCCGGTGACGGAAACGGAGGAGGAGAGGGGGTTTTATAGGACACGGGAACGGAGTAAATAAAAATATGACCGTTGGAGCGTGAGAGTCCAGAGAAACGCGTTTTTGAAAAACTAGCCGTTTGAGCTTTCTATAAGCAAAATATTTGTTAACTGGAACGGGGCCGGCCGGCGAATTGCATAACTTTGGGGGTATTTTGGTGATTTGAGAAAATTATTGGGCTCGAATTATGTGAATGTATGGAGGGTATTAATGTAATTTGGCTGGCGAAATGTATAACTTTGGGGGCATTTTGGCAATTTGAGAAAATTATTGGGCTAAAATTATGAGAATGTTTTTCTAATATACTTATATGGAGGGCATTAATGTAATTTACAAAATGTCTCGCATTATGATACATATTTGTGAAAATTGTTTAGCATTAGATAAATAATTTATCCTAATTAATTTCACTAATTTTAACAAAAAAAATTAATATAAAAATTTTCCTAAATTAACTAACTAATTTTAATAAAAATACGTTTTAAATTAGTTTTAAAAATATCCATAATAAATTTCAAAAAATATATTTTTTAATTTAAAAAATTTCAGATACCTTTACACTTTTAAAAAAATAATAATAAATACCCTTATTTTTTTAAAAAAAAATAAATAATAAATTTTAAATATTAAAATATTAAAAAGTTCGGACATATTTTTATATTCCGGGTGAGGATAAATAATATTAATGTTACTTTTAAAATTTTATAAATATTTTGTAACCCGTAATAATATTTTTTAATTTTTTTAAAAAAAATTAAAAGGTATTAACAAAAAAAATTAATTTAAGAGTATTTTTTAAATAAAATATAGTGTAAGGATATTTTTTTTATTAGTTTAGATATTTTTTTTAAGACAAATTAGGAATATTTTTATTAATTTAGTATTTTAATAATATTAGGTTTTACCAAAAAAGAAAAAAAGTTAATATAATAATTAAGTAATAAAATTGGAAAAATAAAACGTGACAAATAAATGGGGATTGGATGGTTGGTTTATTAGGTAGGTGACAGATCCTACCTTCACATTCCGCCTCGCTGGGCCCACCTTTAACGGCCTATAAAAGCCACGTCCCACTTGCTTCACTGCAACGAAGCCCGCCATTTTTGCACTCCCCGAACAAACTTCTCCGAATCGAATGGAAGGCCGCTTAACTTCCACTCTCACCGATCTTGCCGATGAGCCAACTTTGCAGCCCGATTTCATCCGCGACGAGGATGAGCGTTCCAAAGTTCCTTACAACCAGTTCAGCAATGAAGTCCCGATCATCTCCATCGCCGGAATCGACGACGTTGAAGGCGGCGGCAGGGCCGAGATCTGCCGGAAGATCGTTGACACTTGCGAGGACTGGGGGATCTTCCAGATCGTGGACCATGGCGTCGATTCGGAAATTGTTTCCGATATGGCTCGTCTCGCTCGAGAGTTTTTTGCACTTCCGTCCGAGGAGAAGCTCCGTTACGATATGTCTGGCGGTAAGAAGGGCGGATTCATCGTCTCCAGCCATCTGAAGGTAATGATATTGAATAAACGTCCTCCGATTCTACATTATTATGCTCGTGGTTTTCAGATCTGTGGTTTTCATTTCTTAAAGTTAAATATCGCAACATTTGGATGCATGAAATTTGTTTAAAACATTATAAAATTCAAAAAATAAACAAAAAATTATTGAAATTAATAAATATACAGTTTATAAATTTTATATGAAATTAAAGTTGGTAAAATGTTTTATGGATTCATGTCACGATCTCATGAGTATCGAGGAAATCGGCTTATTTATACAAAAATTAGGGCTAAATTATATGTAAATCAATTTCAAAACTCTAAATCAGATGAGATGGATCATTGACATTAATCGAAAGGAAGGACGTGTAGAATTTAATAGCTCGGTGTTGATCGTACTCTTGAACTTTCAAAATCATCTTAGCTTACTTTAAAAATGGTTGCTATTGAGCTAATAGGTTACTGTAAATGGCAAATTGACAGGGAGAAGTTGTTAAAGATTGGCGTGAGATAGTGACCTACTTTTCGTACCCGATTAGAAACAGAGACTATTCCCTGTGGCCAGACAAGCCAGAGGGGTGGGCGGCGAAGACGGCGGAGTACAGCGAGAAGATGATGGGATTGGGGCGTAAGATGTTGGTGGTTTTATCAGAAGCCATGGGGCTGGAGAAGGAGGCCATAGCAAAGGCCTGTGTGGACATGGATCAGAAGATTGTGGTGAATTTCTATCCCAAATGCCCTCAGCCGGACCTCACTTTGGGGCTGAAGCGCCACACTGACCCTGGAACCATAACGCTGCTGCTGCAGGACCAGGTCGGTGGGCTTCAGGCCACCAAGGACGGTGGCCGGACGTGGATCACTGTCCAGCCCATCCAAGGCGCTTTCATCGTCAACTTGGGAGACCATAGCCATGTAAGTCTACTTTTTTTATTCCTGCCTTTCAAAGTGCTCACCCATGATTAAAAGTTGCTAATCAACTTTGCACATTCATCTTTAAAATTTTAAAAATATTTTAGTTTCAAAAATTTCAGTAACCCTAGACCTTTTTTAAAAACTAAAAAAAAAAAAAAAAGAAAGAAAACTCAAATACACCATTTATTTTAAGTTTCTTTTCATTAACTATTTGGAGGATAAATGATTTAGGCTAACCGTGAATATATTTTAAATATCTTTTTTTTAAAAATTAAGTGGGTTAATGCAAAATTTAAAAATTTATAAATATATTTGAAACATGATACTAATATACTGCTAAACATTTTTTTAAGTTTTATAAAAGACACTTTTAAAGTTTTATAAAAGAAAAAAAATGATTAAGACTCCTAGTATCACACTATCTACCAATATGATTGGTCAAAGTTTTAGAAATTATTAATTTTGTGTCTAATTTGAAGCTCTACTAATTATTCTTAAAAGATGTGTCTAATTTTGTATTTAATAACGTAACAATCAATTTTGTATCTAATAATGAAGGTCCATCAATAGAGATTATAAACTACTAATTTTGTATTTAATATGTTCGTGAGCTATAAAACTATCAATAATATTAAATATATATTAAACATAAAATTGAAACTTTAGAAATCTATTAGACAACTTATTAAATAACTTAGTAATTTAACTTTTATATATATATATAATAATTATGGCAACAACTATGAGACTGTAGAATTGAGAGTTAAAATATATGTTAAACGTGAGGCTTTTATTCTAATGAGTTTATGGATTCAAATTTTCATTCTCAAAAGATTTCTCCACTTGAATGACTTAATCGCAGTCATCTATTAGATATAACATTAAAAGCTTAAAATATTGATTATAAAAATTTTAAACTTTTTGAGTAACCGAGAATTGAAAATCTAACTTTGATTTCTTGGTTGAGAATAAAAATTTTAACCAATAAAACTATGTTCAAATGAAGAAATTGAGTTGTTGATCTCTTACACACTATATATTTTAAGTACGGGTATATCTAGTTTTAGCATTACAACAAACCGGTATAATAGTGGATTCTTATCAGTATGACTTGGTTTGACCATATATTATTGATTGGTGCAACAGTATCTAAGCAATGGGAGGTTCAAGAATGCAGACCACCGAGCAGTAGTGAACTCAAACTCAAGCAGGCTATCAATAGCGACATTTCAAAACCCTGCGCCAGAGGCCATTGTGTATCCACTGAAGATCAGAGAAGGGGAGAAGCCTGTTCTTGAGAAGCCCATCACCTTCAGTGAGATGTATCAGACCAAGATGAGCAGGGACATTGAGCTTGCAAAGCTTAAGAAGCAGGCCCAACAACAACAACAAGCCCAAAAGTTTGTTGGATAAGGCCCATTTTGTGGGAGCCCAAGCCCTTTTACAGAAATCGATACAATGAAATTATCAAAATTATCGATTCATCTCTTACGTCAATGTCAAATCCCATAGACATTTAAAAATGAATCTATTGAAATTGTTTTCAACCTATACCTAGGTCAAAACATTAATAACTTGACTTGAAAGATTATAAGATCAGACACTTTATATATTAAGCATTTCGATCATGAATATTATAACATTTGCATGTAGAGTTTGAAAGTTTGATTGCCAATTGGGAAGAGTGATGGGGATTGGGGAACGAAAAGAATCATGTCCCAATCCCAACTATTCACGGAACGTGAGAAGCAGATGAATAATCATCCACAGATGAATAATCATCCACTTCCAGAAGAAATCGATATGAATTTGCTTACAAAAACTCAGGTGTCTCAAAATTCAAACTTCTAAAAAAGACACGACAAAGTCTAATCTCAACATGGACAAAAAGACTCAGATTAACTCACCAAACAACCATATTGATCGCTCAGGATATTTATGAGGCCAAATCAATACCTGCGGCTGGATAAGCTAGTACTCATGCGTCTCCCACGATGGTCTACTTTCATTTAATATATCACTTCTTATTGCTCGCTCAATAGGTCTAACAGCGAAGAGATACTGTAAAAAACAAGCCAACATAAGAAGCAAACAGATGGGGTCAGTCCCTAAATCGTAAGAGAAGAGGAAAATTAAAGAATCGTTTAAGTTTCGGATGCATACTTGGAGTACAACAATGAAAGGAATCAGCAACTTTCCCCTTTGATTGGGGTTTGGGCCTGCGATCAAATTTTTATCAACAAAAATAGACTTGGTTCCTTCTTTCAACACAACTGCGGTGATTGTCTCAACCAAGTGAGGAATCCAAGCAATCCCATTTGGAAGAACCTGTTGAGAAAAAGATTAGTCCAACCAATAAGTTGAAAAGATTCTAATGAACATTTTTAAGACAGAGAAGTAGAACCTTTTCATCTTTCTCGTTCTTATTGCACCGTCCACTGTTCTCAACCAAAACAACTGGAATATTCAACGCCTAGAAGGTATAGAATTTAGATAAATACTTTTATCATTCAATGAGCGACAAATAAATTAAGTGATCTAATCTTCTGTGGAACAAAAGGAAGACATGGATTTCATCTCATGTCGGATTTCTGATAGATTTTACTGAAAGAAAGATCAAAGACATGGGCAGGAAATCCTTGAATATCTTCAGTTGAAATCTATGAGTAACAGACAAATTTACTGAAGATATTCAATGATTTTCCTTGAAATCTATCAGTTATTTAAATGATAAACCAAATTTTTATTGAGAAAAAAATGAAAGAAAACAGGGGCAGGAAAGATCAAATGTGATGACATGAGTATTATCGACTAAAAATATGTTCACATAGACATATAGGCATACAATAAAAAAGTGTACAGAAAACATAATGAAACTCAAGATTTGCTCAGAATGGTGAACAAAAATAGCAAAAGCCACCTGAATATCTTTTTTGTTGAAAGAGGCGCCGAATCGGACGGTTTTCAGTAGAGCTTCTGATCGTCTGGAGAAAAATTCTTCATATGGTACTCCATCTGGTGGGGAAAATTGAGCATGAGTGAGGACGACCAAAGCCCTATTCCATATTGCTTTACCAAAGCTGTTTGTTATGGCCTTAATAACCTGCTTTTCCAAGTTATCTACCCTATATGCATCCAAGCGGTCCACATAGAGAAGAATATCTATGGTCTTATTCAAAAGAAAGCTGCTCAAAAAAGAAATATAAGGAAATACAAAGACAAGAACCAGATAATTATCTCGAAAAAATCAGTCTGAAGTAAAAAGTAACATTAGAAATTACCGTTTTATGATCTCAAGTGTCTGATCATTGATACAACCTCCTTCTATGATACCAGGTGTATCAATGATGTTTAATGTAAATCCAGCCCTTGAGCGAGAAACCATCACAGGCCTTGCCACTTCTGACTATAAACATTTCATTTCTTAAATCAAATCATGGACCTTCTGTGCACTTCAATCAACCAAAATTCAAGTGAAATGAATAACTGAAGTACCTGAAAAGGACTAACAGAAACAGCTCTTTCACCAATAATGGAATTCACAGTGGATGACTTTCCAACGCCACCCTTTCCCATTACAAGTATGGTCAAGGTGCTGACATTCTGTAGAAAGATATCAAAAGTCAATGAATCATTAGAGATTGTGAAAAATGCAGTGCAAAGGCTTATATGGAAAAATAAATCACGTAGATACGGATTCGTGACAACGACATATGGGTAAAAATGAATATATGACCTCCAGTTTCAGTCTTCCCAGCAACTCAAGTAATTTGACTTGTGTGGCCATTGCAAAGTTGTTAATCCCAATCCACTCACGGATAACCTGGGATGCCATGAAGCTGTGTGCGCCTGTCATATAATTTCATGTGGAAAACAAATATTTGCATTAGTCATAGCCCAGAAATAGACTCCAAGAATCGGAAACAAATTCGACTATCAATTTGTATGTGTATACAGATGTATACATACAACAGTTGAAGGGATAACATTTTCTAACAAGCAGAACAGCCAGAGATATAGTATCATAGATTGAGCGTCTCAAATCACCCCAAGAAAAGGACCCTCACAATGCTCAAGGAACAACAAATGCAAGAATATGAGTGGACATTGTCCATGAAACTCAATGCAAAATTCAAAGAATGGCAAATTTTAAAATTACATGAGACTGTACAAAGCAACTATATGCACCCGGGAATGAATTTTCACGACAAAGAGAAGTCAAACTTCAACAATTCGGCAATAGATGAACAACATGACCACAGGAAAATTAAGGTAAAGCTGCGTGATAAGTCGAATAGGTAACGAATTTATACATAATGATTTTATTAGTGAATTAAGTCGAACACAAGCTTGTTCAATGCCAGCAACCTATTCGAAAAAGGATAATACACATGAATCTAACGTTTAGGAAAATAGGAAAACGTGATTTAGTTACTAAGATTATATATACGAGCAAGAAATGTTCACAAACGGAGAAATGCAAGGCCTAAATTTACATCAATACGCACAATTTAGACCGAAAATGAACAAAAGAAAAATGGATTCATTCAGTAATTGAGAGAGGGAGAGGCTGCGGAAGACGGAGTGTAAACCTCAGTCGACGAGCAGTTGAAGACGGAGTCGTGCCGGGGGCGACTGCGACGGTGAAGGTGTGCCGCCGTGGGTCGTATCGGAGAGGAGTGGGAGGGAAAAGGAGAAAGAAGGCGGGAGGATAAGATTTATAGTTTATTATTTAATAAAAACTTATTTATATTTAATAAATGCTAGAAGAGAAGAAGCTGGCAGAGAGTGGGCCGCTTTTTAACCCCCAATCCCGGACCAGTTCGGTTCATGAAAAAACCGAACCGGTATTTTTATTTATACGATGTTTCTTTGGTCGTGTTTTTATTAGTATGATGTCACGTTCATGTTATCTTTTATTCACGTAGATGAAATTACTGTATATTTTATGGGGTGGTCAAAAGCCTCGAGTCTGTGGGTCACATTTAATATCGAAAGTCAACCTATTAATTAAAACAATTCAAACCTCTTCGTTGTTTACCGTCAATTTCTTCGTGAAAAATTATCCATTAGTTACCATGAAACTAAATAAGTTGGTAATTGTCAATATTACTATAAATGAAGAGTTTCAGATTTTTCACCATGGGTAAAAAAAAATTATTACAAATTTATTACAACACGGTGCAGTGTTCAAAAGACCTATAATTCAAAGAACTCGATCAGTTCAACTCAATCTTTGAGTTAATCGAATTTTTAAAATTTATTAGACTGGATTCTAAATTTTGAAATCCGAGCATGGTTCGTTACAAATGATTGAGTCGGGTGGTTACAAATCATTTGTACATAGTATATGTATATAATACTTTTTTTATTACCTACTAATTTAATATAATAGATTCTATTTTTATTTTTTTTAGTAGTTATACAAATTTATAAGGTAAAATATGTTTATAATATTTTAAAAATAAAAATTTATTAACAAAATTTATATTATAATTTAATTAATTAAGATAAATATTGATAAGTCAACATTAATCCTCAGCCAGCTGATCCAAGCTTTAATTAACACGTCAAATTTGTATTGACCAAGAGATAAGCTATAATTATATTACAGATCCAAGATCTAGAACTTTGTTCTAAATTGAGTCTCCACATCTGATCAAGGCTAACTTGATTGAATGGTCACTTCTAACCAAGAATAGCTTGAAACTTAGAAATGGTAAAATTGATGCTCGAATTTATAAGAAATCTATTCCAGATCCACTTTCATCTCCATAAAGACGAAGTCAAATCCCTTTGGAATTTGTTAAAAATATTACGAATTAAATTTATTTTAATTTAGACAATAATTTCGAATCTAAATTTTTATCATTTTATTAATAATTATTTAATATTTTCAAACTCAAATTCGGTTCGAAAATTATATTTTGATATCTCACCTCCATATTCATGAATCTAAATATTTTTAAATATGGAAATTAATTAATTGAAAATATAAAAGTTTTAGAAAAAAAAAAAGGATAAATTAATTAAAAGCACCAAAATGGGGGAATTAGGGTTTTGGAAACGCTAGAAATACCGTAGATCTCATTTTCTTTCGCCTTCTATATATTACGAAACCCTTTTTCTCTTTTGATTCGTCACCATTTGTGCAGAGAAATTTCTTCCGAACTTTGAAGATGGCGGAAGAGAGATTGACTGGAGTGGTTCAGTGGTTTAACGATTCCAAGGGGTTTGGCTTTATCAAGCCAGATGTGGAAGGCCCGGATCTGTTTGTTCATCAATCCTCCATTAAATCCGATGGCTACCGGAGCCTTGTCGTCGGAGATCATGTTGAGTTTCAGATCGCCCCTGGTGATGATGGGAAATCGAAAGCCATTGAGGTCGTTGCGCTCGATGGATCTTCGGGGAATCGGAGGGATAACTTTGGGGGTGGTGGTGGAAGGGGTGGCCGCGGCGGTGGCGGTGGAGGTTATGGGTTTGGTGGATGGAGGGGTGGCGATAGGCGTAATGGGAGCAGTGGAGCCGGTGGGGGTGGGTGTTATCAATGTGGTGAGCAAGGGCATTTGGCTAGAGATTGTACTCGTGCTAGTAACCGCGGTGGTGTTGGTGGTGGTGGTGGTGGCTGTTTTACTTGCGGTGAAGTCGGCCACTTAGCAAGGGATTGTCCACGAGGAAACAGCGGCGGCGGCGGGGGCGGTGCCGGTGGTGGGGCTTGCTATAATTGTGGTGGTTTTGGGCATTTGGCTAGGGATTGCAATAGGGGTGGGGCTGGAGGTGGAAGTGGAGGTGGGGGTGGCGGTTGTTTTAATTGTGGCGAATATGGGCATTTAGCCAGAGATTGCCAGAATGAAAGCCGTGGCAGCGGCGGCGGCGGAAGATTTGGTGGCGGTGGTGCAAACACTTGCTTCAATTGTGGGAAATCTGGGCATTTTGCTAGGGAGTGTCCTGATGTAAGGAGTGAGACAGAGTAATAGTATATAATTTTTCCTTTAACCTCAATATTGCCCTCGAACTATGTTCATCTTTTGGTGTGGATGTTGGCTATACGTAGCTTACTTTAGAGGTTTTTTCTTTTAATATTCCATGGTGGTTTCGCTCTTCAGGGGCAAATTTTATTGTTCACACGTGATGTGGTAATTTGGTTGAATGAGGCATTTTGATCTTCTTTTCTTGTTTCATTATTTTTTATATCTCAGTTCCATGTTGTGCGATGTCTGCTTCAATTGTAATTATCCATCTCAACATCTAATAGCCCATTGACATGAATTGTGATTAAGTTCGATTGATAATATACGTCGTTGGCATGTTCTTTGTTTTAGCAATACCATACTAGGCCTTCATTTTGTTTACTTCTTCATCATCAATAATGGATTTGTTTTAGATATCATTTACTCTGATACTTGAAATGTTGCTAGCATGTTTGGGTGTACTCTGCTCTGTTTCGCTGACCGTATGTTCTGTTATAAGATCTGTTATGGAAGTGTTTTAGAAGTTGGTTTAGGGTAGTGGTTCTAATCCTGTTTGTCATCTATACTTTCAAGTTTCATAGATTTGACTCGTAGCACAATTTCTGGACTTGTCCAAAAGATTTAACAGAAGAACATGGTAGTACATTGAGGGTTTTAAACAACTTAATTAAAAGAAGGCTAATGCCTTCTTGATGCTTTTATGCTAGAAGATGCAAATAAATGAATGTTTGTTAGTGTTAAGTTACTTCCTTTTTCTTGTAAAGGTGGTGTGTATGTGAGGGGGATGCCTTCTATCTATCCATCCCAGCCTCTTTTTTTCTCTTCTTCCTGAGGAGTTGGTTATGGTTATGCGGGGGAAGTTGGTGAGGAGCGGTCGTCTGAACTTTCAATTTATAAGCATGTCTTGGGGAATGTATTTAGGTAAAGAAATACTAGGAAGTAACTTCTTTTATTTGTTTGAATTGCTAGATTAATGCAAGTGTATTAAATTTCCATCAATATGTAGTATGTGACAAGAACACTACAAGTAAATAGCAGTACTTTTGGTCTAGGCTTCACAACTTCTCTACAACTATCCATGAAATGGAACTGTTAAAGACTTTATTCTCTCCTTCCTTGCCCTTTCATTTGTGTGATATGTAAGGTTATTTTCCATGGTAGATAGTGGCCATTTTGAAATGGTTATGGGGATTGCATTATGCATTTGATCTGTTATCAGTTTTCATTCTGAAGGAGTTTTCTTTTGTGGGGTTTTGAATAAAGAAAATGAGTACTCAGGAGGGTTAGGAAGGAGTTGAAAACTCTAGTAGTATCGTCCTCCAAATCGTACCTTAGCGATGCGATTGCTTGAACAAACCCCTTTAGAACGGAACATCGTATTATTCTTGTACATTTTAGCTAAGATGCTCTTTTTGTCTTACATTCTTCTGCTTAATTTTGATATGTTATGCTGTCTTGACCATTATAGTTCAGTTCAAAAAGTTGTCATTGTGATATTTGAAACTTCGTTTGTTTCTGCCTATCTGTGAGAGGCTGATGAAGCTTCTCTCGTTGCTATTGTCTTATTTCCATCAACTCTCTGCTTCTTTTCCTCATTGCCAATGAATTACTGAAAAGCTTGCTGCTATTGAATTACTGCCTTGAGAATTTGGGAGATTTTTAATTTGAATCGATATCTTACTATGGTTGGATTAGATGCCAACTTTTGTTCATCTCTTTCATTTGTTCATTCAACCTTTGCTCTGAAATTGAAACGTCTAGGAACAAAGTTATTTCTGGTGCTCTGAACATGCTTTTTTTACCAAGCAGTATGAGTTTCATTCTCATTTGATAATTGTTTGTTTAGTTAAAGTTGCGGATCATACCCTCAGCATTTAGCTTAGGAATATTATACTCTAGACTCTTTATTTGTCTTCATCTTCATCTTCAGGAACAGGCTAAATGAAACATTGTTTATTCAATGTGTGTGTCGGGGTAGGATATTGTCTTTAAACTTTCAAATGTGTTACTGAATGTTCAAGGAGTATTAGCTTTGTTGGGTGAACTTACTTCTCCTAGCTTTTCTCTGAGGGGTAGTCACACATCTTTTTTGGTTCTCGAGGTAAACAATGTATAGCTTTGTTGGGGTGAACTTTCTGCTCCTACCTTTGCTCTGAGGGGTAGTCACGCATCTCTTTTGGTTCTCGAGGTAAACAACGGATTCTTATAGTTAACTCTATTAGTTTCAGCATCGAAATCATAGATAAACTCTACTAATGATTGCTTAACATCTAGTATAGGACCAAACTGAGAGTTAGCAGCATAAACACATGTACTCTTTACCTGCTTATGGGGCCATATCCCATGACTTTACTTGCTGTGTTATGTTCCCATCACAAGATTCATTATGACGAGTTTTATCTCATGAGTGATAGTTTTTTAATTAGAGATCTCAATCTAGTATGTATTGCAAGACTGTTAGACCATAAAGAAGCCGTCATATCTCATTTAAGTTGAGTTATGAGGTTCCATACTTCGGGGCTTTAATGAAGTTAATAGAACCCATATGAAGTTTTAAACTTTAGGGGGAGGGACGAGGATATGCTATCTTCTTTTCTTTCCTTGTTTCCTATGGGTTTTATATTATGTGATTGAACGGTATTCAAATTTTTTGAAAGTCGGGTATTTTTTTAAGCAAAGTATAAAGATCGATTGTATTTTTAGTATATTAAAGGTGAGTACAACAATAGGAACTAGGAATCCAATGCATAACGACCCATCTAAATTCCAAAGAGAAATTTAGAAATGTGTTCGGGTTTAGTTCCTTGATTCCCAAATCCCATAAACCTAAAAACTTGGAGCCACCCGACCATCCTCTCATGGATTTCTACAATCATGTGACTTCGTTTTTGTGCATTCTACCTTCTCCCATAGATGCTTTTTGCTATCAATGGGTCTGTTCATAAATTATTAGACGTTTTTTAAATTTAAAAAATTTATTAAAAGTCATTAAAAGAACCTTAGATCTAAAGACAAAACATATGAGATTCCGTTTTAAATTGTATTAATAGATTTGAATGGCTCTATGTTCAATAAAATTTAATCACCGTCCAAAGCAACATTATGGCTCATTTGTGATGGGGAGACCCTAATCTTCAGCTCTTTCATCATGTGCCTCTGCCTTCCCCACATGCCCATTGCTTCCCCTTCCCCTCTTCTATAAATCCCTTTTTCTTCTTCCTCCTCCTCCAACACAATACCTCTCCTCCCATGGCTGCTTCCATTTCTCCTCCTCTTCTTCCCTTCTTCCTCTTCTTCTTCTCTTGTGTACATTCAGCTACTTTCACCATTTTAAACCAATGTGGTTACCCAATTTGGCCCGGAGTCTTGTCGGGCGCTGGCACGTCACAACTTTCAACCACCGGTTTCGTCCTGCAGCCAGGACAGTCCAACGCCCTCACCATGCCTCCGTCGTGGTCTGGCCGGATTTGGGGTCGCACTTATTGCTCCCAAGACAATGCTGGTAGATTCTCCTGTGCCACTGCTGACTGCGGCTCAGGCACCGTCGAATGCAACGGTAGTGGCGCTGCCCCGCCCGCTACCCTCGCTGAGTTCACGCTCAATGGTGCTGGTGGACTTGATTTCTATGATGTTAGCCTCGTCGATGGCTATAACGTACCCATGTTAATCACTCCACAAGCTAGCTCAAGTAATACAAACATCGAAAGCACAACATTCATTTTTGTTTATATGTTTAAAAGGTTAAATTATAAGTTTAGTTGAAAGCAGGCGGAGGTAATTGCACGACGATCGGGTGTGCAGCAAATTTAAACACGGAGTGTCCAATGGAGCTAAGAGTGGCAGTGGATGGGCAGAGCGTGGCGTGCAAGAGCGCATGTGGGGCATTTGGTGAGCCGCAATATTGCTGCAATGGCGAATATGGGAGCCCAAGCACTTGTCGACCCACGTCTTACTCAGAGTACTTCAAGTCGGCATGTCCGCAAGCTTATAGTTATGCCTATGATGATGGAACCAGCACCTTCACTTGCGCCGCCGCCAATTACCTCATCACGTTCTGTCCTTCTCTTTCAACTAGGTAACTCTCGTTATACTTCATCCGAGCATAATTCAACGCTAATTGCTAATATTTTAAAATTTCACGCTATAGTTTAGAAAGTCGTATATTTGAAACTCTTGTTTACCTCAGCAGAAGGTCGATACAAAGACTTAACTAGGAATAATGAGTTTTATATTCGTTGATATGCGTAGCGAGAACAACTAGATTGTTGTCTACCATAGCAATATCGGGTTATACATTCCACTGTTCCAAGATGTGAGGTGCGGGTGGTTATGATCACCCCCGACCCTATTCAAACTTGAGAATTTGGGTGATCGACATTCCAACCTAATATGGATTCCTACCTCCCACAATCGACCCATCAGAAACTTGTATATTTGAAATCGTTGTTTACCTAAGTTCAGAAAGTCGATACAAAGACTTAATTAGGAATAGTGAGTTTTATATTCGTCGATATGCTCAGCGAGAACAACTAGATTGTTGCCTACCATAACAATATCGGGTACCACTGTTCCAAGATGTGAGGTGCTGGTGGTGATGATCACCTCCGACCCTATTCAAACTTGAGAATTTGGGTGACCGACATTCCAACCTAATACGGATTCCTACCTCCCACAATCGACCCATCATTTTTTAAGCTGGTTTTTTAGGCGATCCTTTCCCTATTAGTTTAGGAGCTCGTGAAAATAAGGAAGTTGGACGTTCAAAAGATTAGATGACCCACCGTCTTGTTCTATGTATTACCCGTGATTTTATTAAATCTATTAGGGATTTGTAAAATTTTTTAAATTTTGATTGAAAATTTGTGGGTGTTATGACTATGAATATGCAGTGTGAAATCATCAAACGGGCAGTACCCGCGGGCAGTGGATGTCTCAACAGCCGAGTATTCGGGCAGGCCGTTAGCGTCAGTGGCCGTTATATTCACCGTGACGGCAGCTCTAAGTCGGCGATTTTTGTGTCTCCTTTAAGCCTTCACCATGGGCCATTTGGCCCATCTTCAAAAATGGGCCGCTCGGCCCATTATTGGGCCCATTCAACGGAATTTTCTATAGATTCATGCACATATTTTGATTTTAATTTTGTTGTATAGTATTAGATTTTGAGGGTTTTTTCTTTTTAATTTTGGAAAAATTCCAATTTTTTTGGTTTCAAAATTGATGAGAATTCTAGAGTTTTTCTCGGAATGATTCTGAAAAAGAAATGCCGGGTTAAATCAAATAATTCTATTTCTCGATCTTTCTGGCTTGTTTTTACGGAACTAAGATTAAAAAAAAACTCGTTATTTACCCGTAATTTCTTTCAATTTAGGGTATTGGTAGACGGTAATTAATTGAGTTTTAGGGTTGGAATCTCGACGATATCCCTTTGAGCTAGAATCTCCAAGGGTATTTTTGAAACAAATTTTAAAGTTGAAGGGTATGTAAAAATCGAAAATTTTCAAGGTCGAAAACGTCATAATTGAAAACCTACACTAAAGTTTCCGAGCAATTTGTATAATTAACCTTACATATTTGATTCAATCAATTCTATGGGAAGAACTGTGATGTCACGGGAGAACAAACCACCATTTATAAGGGCGTGAAAACCTTCCTCTAGCATACGCGTTTTAAAGCCTTGAGAGAAGCCCGAAAGGGAAAGCCCAAAGAGAACGCGTTTTAAAGCATTGAGAGAAGCCCGAAAGGGAAAGCCCAAAGAGAACCGAAAATCTTCCAGACGCGTTTTAAAGCCTTGAGAGAAGCCCGAAAGGGAAAGCCAAAGAGAACATTATCTGGGTCGTTACAGGAATATATTGATGCATAAATGAAAATTTGGATATTATCCAGGTAAATATGCATTTTAAAATCGTGAAATTGAGGACAATATATAACGGGCAAAAGCAGACAATATCTATTAGTGGTAGACTCGAGCTATTACAAAACGAAATTGTACATTTTTCGATTCTCCCAACAAAACATTCCTGAAGTAAACATTATTAGGTTGGACTCATCGGTTCATCCAATCTCGATTTGAGAGGGAAACGAAACATTCCTGGTGTGAAAACCTCTCTCTAACCGATGCATTTTAAAATCGTGAAATTGAAGACAATACGTAACGAGCCAAAACGGACAATATCTACTCTTGGTGTACTCAAGCTATTACAGAACGAAATTGTACATTTTTCAATACTCATAATTTTCCCAGCTGGGATTCGTAAACTTTTACTTCTCGGCCAGAAAACATACCAAAAACTCGACCGAAAGGAATAGAATGAAACCTACCATATATATAATAGAGGCTTGTGGGGTTGGATTTATAGTTAAAAGATGAAGAATTAAATGTTAGTAAAAAGTTTGGTAAAGAAAAATTAAATACTAGTGTATTCAATAATTCATCCTTCTAACTTTTAGAAACACTTATTTCTTCTTTTCCAAGAACATAGCCCTTTTGCAATTACCCGTCGCTGACAAACGGAGCTGGATTCTTTTGGTTCTTTTGTTTTCTTTTGATATGATTTCTTTCACTTTCTTCCATGCAGGATCGGAAAACGACAGCGACAACGCATTTCTGAGCTACAGTTTTGAAGCGATGGAGTGGAACCCACTTTGTTCCTTGGCTTTGGAACAACTAATGTTCGGCTTCTTAAATTCTTGACCCATAATGGTCTCTGTTTACGCTATATTATAGCCCACCATTTCGTTGCTGATATTAATGCGATTCATTCTGTTGAAATGGTTATTTTCAGATGATGAAGTGATCGATCGGGCTGCGCTGTGGAAATGGGAGAGGAGGGACGATCCTTGGCCGTGACTCCGACATGGTCGTTTGCAACAGTGGTGACTATCATGGTTTCGCTTGGATTCTTCTTCCAAGGCACGTTGAAACGGATTAAAAAGGTATGATCGGGTCCGATTCTGTTTGGAATCTCGTTTTTGATTCATTTTGATTGTGAGATGCTTTTGTTGTTCCAGTGGTTGGATAGGACGAAGAGGAAATCGTTGCTTGCTGCGTTGGAGAAGATTAAAGAAGGTGAGGGATGTGATGAGTGTTTGATTTTGTTTGTTGTTTTTGGGTTGATTTGGTTCTTGATTTGTGAGCAGAATTGATGCTCTTTGGACTTCTGTCGTTGTTGATGGGTCATTGGATTGTTTTTGTGGCAAGAATTTGTGTTAAGTCATCTGTGTTGAGCAGCCGTTTCTATCCATGTGCGTTGGAGATTGATCTGAAACGAGTTAGACATGTTTCTATTGCAAGTGAAAATATGAACAGTTCTAATGCTGGGATACGAGAGTATTGTCCTGAGGTACTTCTTATGCTTTGCTGAAGAAGTTCCTTAACTTTGAAGTATTATCACTTGAATTCACGTTAGGATAACTGTGACGGACCAAGTCCACCGTTAGTAGATGTTGTTCTCTTTGAGCTTTCCTTTTCGAGCTTCTCCTCAAGGTTTTTAAAACGCGTCTTCTAGGGAGAGGTTTCCACACCCTTATAAGGATGCTTCGTTCTCCTCCCCGACTAATGTGGGATCTCACAATCCACCCCTCTTTGGTGCCCTCGTTCCCTTCTCCAATCAATGTGGGACCCCCAATTCACCTCCCTTTGGGGTCCAGCGTCCTTGTTGGCACACCTGTCCACCCCTCGTCGGGGCTCAACCTCCTCGCTGGCACATTGCCTGGTGTCTGGCTCTGATACCATTTGTAACGGCCCAAACCTACCGATAGCAAATATTGTTTTCTTTGGGTTTTCCCTTTCGGGCTTCCCCTCAAAGTTTTTAAAACGCATCTACTAGGAAGAGGTTTCGACACCCTTCTCCTCTCCAACCGATGTGGGATCTCACAATCCACCTCTCTTCGGAGCCCAGCGTCCTCGCTGACACTTGTTCCCTTCTCCAATCCATGTGGGACCCCCCAATTCACCTCCTTCGGGACCCAGCGTCCTTGCTGGTACACCGCCTTGTGTCCACCCCCCTTTAGGGTTCAGCCTCCTCGTTGTCATATCGCCCGGTGTCTGGCTCTGATACCGTTTGTAACGGCCCAAGCTCACCGCTAGCAGATATTGTCCTCTTTGGGCTTTCCCTTTTGGACTTCCCTTCAAAGTTTTTAAAACGCGTCTACTAGGGAGAGGTTTTCACACCCTTATAAAGGATGCTTCGTTCTCCTCCCTAACCGATGTAGGATCTCGCAATAACTATTTGGAGTTTTTGCTTGTTGGGTCTAGCAGTGATTTAATATGATGTTTGAGCACAAGATTCGAGTTGGAATGAATCGAATAGTTCATCATATCATTCAATATGTGTTTATTTTGCTTTCCAGGGTCGTGAATCGTTCGCTTCATATGACAGTTTAGAGCAGCTTCATCGATTAATATTCGTTCTCGGTATCACCCATGTTTCGTATAGCTTCATTGCCATTGCCCTGGCTATGATTAAGGTTGGTGTATCTCATATCAGTCTGCTTTCAAGTTCTTCTGCCTTGATCTCCATGACATCTTGAAGCTTGCTTGTTTTTGTTCAGATATATGGATGGAGAGCGTGGGAAAATGAAGCTAAGGCTTTGGCCAATGGGAATACACAAGGTAAATAAAATTGCACCAAATTGTTCTTCTAGTTTCTAAGCTTTGGAACTTGTTTGAGTCATTATAGACACTTTTAAAGATTCGCATTGAGCGTTTTTTGACCTTCAATTTCATTACTCGAACGTAGAAGAATCTGTACAAGCTTCGTCGACCAGGCCAAAAATAGGGCGACTATCAACTTTTGTCTTTCACCATACTTCTCACCCATGGAGTCGGAATAGAGTTCTCGTTTGGCTGGTAGTTTCTTTGTTTCCTTTGAGCTCTTGATGAAGAAAGAATTCAAATTTCATGGCTTTTTTTAACCGTTTGATTATTCTCAAGAGGCTTATAAAGCTTCACAAGCAACCATTTGATCACTTTTTTATGTTCTGGAGAACTCAAAACATATTATACCAACTTGCAGCTCTGTTTCAGCCGCCAGTTTTGGAGCTCTATCAATCGAGCTGATTACATGGCTTTGCGGTTGGGCTTCATCAGTGTATGTTCATTCTGATACTAAGTAGCTTTGGTGTTCTTATGTTTTCATTCCAAAAACAATTACAATAATGAGTAAGTTGATGCTTGGAAGCATTAGATAAATCCCATGGAGAGCTGTAAATATTTGAAGTACTTTTTCCCTTTCGGGTTTCTACTTTAAGAATCGGTTTGAGATCCCACGTCGGTTGGAGAGGGGAACGAAACATTTCTTATAAGGGTGTGGAAACCTCTCCCTAGTAGATGTTTTAAAATTGTGAGGCTGATGGCGATACATAACAGGCTAAAGCAAACAATATCTGCTAGCGGCGGACTTGGACTGTTACAAATGGTATCAGAGCCAGACACCAGGCGATGTGTCGCGAGGACGTTGGGCCTCCAAAGGGGATGGATTGTGAGATCCCACATCGGTTGGAGAGGGGAACGAAGCATTCCTTATAAGGGTGTGGAAACCTCTTCCTAGTAGACGCGTTTTAAAACTGTGAGGCTGACGGTGATACGCAACGGGCCAAAGCGGACAATATCTGCTAGCGGTGGACTTGGTGTTGGTTTTTACAAGGAAGATTGAATAATCACAGGGAAAAAGATAAAAGAAAAAAAAAAAACGCCATTGAATGCGAGTATAAGAGGATGAAAGTAACACAAAGGAACAAATATATATATGAGCGTTAGATCAACATGCCCGGTAATTTGTTCTTGAATTCCCTTTGTACGTGCCTGTTTACTTAATTCAATAGTTTTTTTCATTGCTTTGCGAAAGGAAACTCTATTCTTTAATTGTCCCGCTCAACTTGCCTTTACCTATATTCTAACTTTACTCTTTCCTTCTTTCTTTCCTTTTTTATAACTTTTTTTCGTGTTCGTTTTCTTTTGAAATGTAGACTCATCAACTCCCTATATCATACGACTTCCATAATTATATGCTTCGAAGCATGGAGGATGAATTTCGCGATATGGTTGGTATAAGGTCGTATATCGTAACTCTATGCTAGACTTCATTATGTAATGGCTCAATAGTTCTTTCCTAAATCACGTTTGCCAAAACCGTTCTTAAAATCTCGACCCGACTTTGAAAAACTAAAAAAACGGTTCTTACAATCTATTTTTTGCCTCAGATTTAGATCCTTTAGTGTTAGTCTATCGCCTGGTTTACCGTGCACGTTCTTGCTTCTGATGAACTAACCAGTACCATTGTTTCGTCTGCTTGTTCAGTGTGCCACTCTGGATATATGCCATTGCTTGCATCTTCCTCAACTTCCATGGTAATATTCGATCTCCCAAATCCTTAACTAAAAAGCTTTAAAACGTTTCGTTCCGTTTCATGAAGTAAATTCCTTCTTGTTGCACCTGCACGCTTCGGTTTCATGAAAAACTTGATATGAATTCCTTCTTGTTGATGATGAAATATGATTTGTTACTGAACCATCCTTATTCAGGAAGCAATATTTACTTTTGGGTGTCCTTCCTCCCTGCAATTGTAAGTTCTTTCTGTGAATCTCTGTCTGGTTTCTATGTTCCCATCCAATGGTTAAACCATCCATGTTTTTATTTTGCCATTGTTAACCAAAACTGATAGTTGATTCTGCTGATCGGGACGAAACTGCACCGGGTAGTCGTAAAGTTGGCTGTAGAAGTTGTGGATACGTCTGCTCGGGGATGTTATCGTTTTAACTTAAGGGATGAGCTGTTTTGGTTTGGGAAGCCTAAGCTTCTTTTGTGGTTGATACAATTTATATCTTTCCAGGTTAGTACATAAAAGATAAGCCAGTTGCTTTTACAGTAGTAGTTCATCCTGGATATGTACGTTTCTTAGTATCATTTCTTTTTGCAGAATGCTTTTGAGATGGCTACATTTATTTGGTCCCTGGTAAGTGTTCAATAAGTATGTTGTTTCTCTCAAACTCGAGCCCGAAATACACTACAATTAGAAACTATAGCTTGTTCGGTTTCCCTTATCTGAAACCATTTGTAGCCACTTTCCCAACTTCATATTGGTGAGATCCCACATTGGTTGGAGAAGGGAACGAAACATTTCTTATAAGGGTGTGGAAACCTCTCCCTATCAAACGTGTTTTAAAACCTTGAGGGGGAGCCCGGAAGGGAAAGCCCAAAGAGGACAATATCTGCTAGTAGTGGGCTTGGGCTGTTACAAATGATATCAGAGCCAGGTTCCGAATGGTGTGCCAGTGGGGACGATGGACCCCCAAGGAAGGTGGATTGTGAGATCCCACATTGGTTGGAGAGGAGAACGAAACATTCCTTATAAGGGTGTGGAAACCTCTCCCTAGTAGACGTGTTTTAAAACCTTGAGGGGAAGCCCAAAAGGGAAAGTCCAAAGAGGACAATACCTGCTAGCGGTAGGCTTGGGCTTGAGCCAAGTTTCGAATGGTGTGCCAGCAGGATGGATTGTGAGATCCCATATTAGTTGGAGAGGGGAACGAAACATTCCTTATAAAGGTGTGAATATCTCTCCCTAGCAGACACGTTTTAAAACCTTAAGGGGAAGCCCAGAAGGGAAAGTCCAAAGAGGACAATACCTGCTAGTGGTGGGCTTGGGCTTGGGCTGTTACAAATGATATGAGAGCTAGGTTCCGAATGGTGTGCCAGCGGGGACGTTGGCCCCCAAGGGGAGTGGATTGTGAGATCCCATGTTAGTTGGAGAGGGGAACGAAGCATTCCTTATAAAGATGTGAATACCTCTCCCTAACAGACGCGTTTTAAAACCTTGAGAGGAAACCCAGAAGGGAAAGCCCAACGAGGACAATATCTGTTAGCGTTGGGTTTGGGCGGTTACAAATGGTATCAGAGCCAGGTTCCGAATGGTGTACTAGCGGGGATGCTGGGCCTCCAAGGGGGGTGGATTGTGAGATCCCTCGTTGGTTGGAGAGGGGAACGAAACGTTCCTTGTTCCTTATAAGGGTGTGTAAACCTCTCCCTAATAGACGCATTCTAAAACCTTGAGGGGAGTCCATTAGGCTCGTGTTTTGTTCTTTGACTTGGTATTGTAATTTTGTTCTTTTTTCTTTCTTACTGACTGAAATCTTAGCTTTCAGTGGGAAATTAGGGAGCCCTCTTGTTTCATGGAGAACCAAACATACGTTGGTATCCGCTTGGCCTTCGGGTATGTGATGTCCTCGTCCCGAACGAAACTTATGTCGTAACGGGCATATATGGCGTGCATTTTCTTTACTAAAGACGATGAATCCATTTGGAGATCAGACACAACTTCATTGTTGTTCATTGCAGGGTCATCACTCAGTTTTGCAGTAGCTTCATTACATTCCCACTCTATGTTATAGTAACTCAGGTATGATAGTTTTATCTTGCATCGCTCCATTTTCATCAAACTCGGTCCGATCTGAAGTAGTGTGTTAATGCGGGTGTTGTAGATGGGGTCGAGGTTCAAGAAATCACTCGTGTCGGAGAACGTCCGAAACTCGCTTCAACAATGGAAAAAAAGAGTGAAGACAAGGTCGGGTTCTGCTTCCTCAGTTGCAGTTGTGGGTGCAACATCGCATTCATCCTCTGTTTGTACAATGGACGACGATGACGATGATGATGATGATGACGACGATGAGGATGGTGAGGTGAATGACGACTTTATCGCAAACTGCTCGGAAGGAAGCACGTCAAACGCTGCCCAATCCACACGTTCCTCTCGGGTCCTTCAGCATGCTTCGTCGGATGACACGGATATACGAATATCTGTTCGTTCTAGTCCTCCGAACGTTACATCCAACGACAACAGAGATGAAGAGAATGAGAGGATCATTGAGGGCAGTGATCTATAGCACAACTATTTGAGTCTCTTTCCGCTTTATTTGGCCTTCTTTGGAGCTTATGTTTATTGAAACTGAAAGAGATTTGGCTCTCTTTTCTAGTGTTGAGAGTTTAGAATTTATGTTCAATTAAAATGCATTATGAATTTTAGATGTCAATGACAAACGTTTACTGAAATGCCTGTATAGATATAGTCGTTAGTCTCACGATTTTCGAACGCGTATATTAGGCAGAGGTTTCCACACCCTTATAAAGAGTGTTTCATTTCACTCTTCAATTGATGTGGGATCTCACAATCCACCTCGAGAGCCAGCGTCCTCGTTGAAACATTGCCCGGTGTCTAGTTTTGATACCATTTGTAACAGCTCAAATTGACCGCTAGTAAATATTGTTTGCTTTGGCTTGTTACATATCGCCATCAGCCTCATGGTTTTAAAATGTCTACTAGAGAGAGGTTTCCACACTCTTATGAACCGATGTGGGATCTCACAATTCACCCCCTGGGCCCAATGTCCTTGTTGGCACACCACCCAATTTTTGGCTATATATGTCATTTGTAACAGCCCAAACTCACCGCTAGTAGATATTGCCTGCTTTGGCTCGTTACATATCGTCGAGGCCCAAACTCACCACTAGTAGATATTGCCTGCTTTGGCTCGTTACATATCGTCGAGGCCCAAACTCACCACTAGTAGATATTGTTTGCTTTGGTTCGTAACATATCCCGTCAGCCTCATAGTTTTAAAATACGTCTACTAGAGAGAGGTTTCCACACTCTTATGAGGAGTGTTTTGTTTCACTCTTCAACCAATGTAGGATCTCACAATCCACCCCTAGGGGCCCAACGTCCAACGTCCTCGTTGGCACACCGCCCGATGTTTGGCTATATATACCATTTGTAACCGTCCAAGTTTACTGCTAGCAGATATTGTTAATTTTGGTCAGTTACATACGTCTACTTCCCACACCCTGTAAAGAGTGTTTCACCATTGTGAACAGTGTTTCATTTCACTGATCTAAAAAAAATTTGGACTATTTCCCATGTATTTAAAATAAAAAAATTTAATAAAAATACCATTGAATTTTGTAATTTATTTTAAAAAATACCCTTAAAAAAGAAAATACAAAACTACTCTTAAATTTTTAAAAAATATATCGTTAATAATTTATTTAAAAAATACTAATTGAGCTTTTAAAATATACTATTTTATTTATTTATTTATTTATTTTCAAATGAGAGAATATTAATGATTTTTTTTTTTTTTTTTTTTTTTTTTTTTTTTTTTTTTTTTTTTTTTTTTTTTTTTTTNTTAAAAATAAAATATTAACTATTTTTGTATTTTTAAAAAAATTCAAACTTTATATTATTAAAAATAAAATATTAACTATTTAATTTATTATTATTTAACGAAAGATATATCTTTAAATCGAGTTTTCCCTGTTAAAGCAGTTCTTCAGTTCCAGACCTTCCGGCTTACGCTGCAAGAAACCTCAGCCTTCTGCCTTCTCTGCGATTCTCTCTTACTCCTTCGATTGCTCGGTGTTTTCAATCTCTCAACATGGTGCTCGAGGTAGTCACTGATCACTAATCTCTTTTTCCAGATTCCTAATTTCATTCAATTTTCCTCATTCCTTTGGAATCTCATTTTTCTCCATTTGGTTGATGAACGATCTAGGGTTCTTATGGATATGAAACTATTTTTTGTTTCTTTTGGGTAGGCGACGATGATCTGCATCGATAATTCGGAATGGATGAGGAACGGCGATTATGCTCCTTCGAGATTCCAAGCTCAAGCGGATGCCGTCAATCTCATTTGCGGAGCTAAAACCCAGGTGATTGATCGCTTTATCTTGTTCCATTATGTTTTCCTTGTCTGTGTGATGGAAAGAGAAGAAGGAATATGTCTCCTGGTTTTAGATTTTATGTCATGTTTCGAGTAATATAATTTCTTCTTCATTGCCTTTTGGGCTGGCTTTGTTCTATTGCGCTGCAGTTTGGGTTATTTGGGTGGGGATAATTTTGATTACGAACAACGCCATATTACCTACTTTATTAAAGTGAAATTTGTAAATTAGTTTCTTGGAATTATCTGGTAGTCTCGCATTTTTCTTTCTTAACATATGATTCTGAAGTTTTGATGAAAGTGTTTCATCGTTTCAATTTTTTCTAACAGTCCAATCCGGAGAATACGGTAGGAGTTCTTACGATGGCCGGAAAAGGGGTTCGGGTTTTGGTAACTCCTACCAGTGATCTTGGCAAGATTCTAGCGTGCATGCATGGTTAGTTCATCTACTTGCCTTTTCTCTGAAGTTACCCCCCTTTCTTGCTATATAAATTTGAGGCTTCTTAAAATGTTATGAGAGGTTTATTGCATTTTCTGCACCTTATAAGGGTTTTCTTTTAAACGTAGTAGTTGAAAATTTAGGTACTAAGATATTTTCATGTGATCGTTTCTGTATTTGGCTGTCATTTCTTCAGCATCTTAATATCCCTAGCATTAGAAAAATAGTGAAAATTGGGCGAATTTTTAAATCAGCCCTTTTGTTCTGTCACTTATTCTGGAGGGTGACATTCTACGTGTTATGACTGATGATGTTTTGGACACTTTAGAGTGCATTTTATTCGAGATTATTTCTCAACAGAAACAACATTTAATATATGTGTGTGTATATATATATATATATATAAGATGACTGATTATGTAAATATTTTACGTGTAATTTCTGTAAAAAACAACAAAATCTGATCGAGTACTTGTTTTGACTATTCAAGGTGTTATAAATTAAAACATTGGGAATAATTTTTGTGGTAACTATAGAAGGTGTCTTAAGTTAGAGATTATAGGGAATATTTTTTGGGATAATTCTGAAAGCTTAATGGTCTATTCTCACTCATTAGATGTATGAGATGTCATGCATGATAACTCTTACTTTGATCCCTATTGAAGTCGATGAGTTTATTTTTGTTAGTGCTGTTCGTTCATTTCTCCTTGTACTTCTGTCATTTGTTCTGAATATTGACATTTTAGATGACTGTTGATATCGATGTTTCTCTTAAAATGTTTTTCCGAAAGAAAAACATACATCCCCAAATATTCTTAGGGGTGAGTACTGTCCAGTTTCAAGATGGTACGTACAGCATTTTAGTCATTAGAAATTCCTGGGTCCTTACTCTCTAGATGCATTGGATTAGGTGTATAGTGAGTTCTACAATAAGCCGTAGTGAAGTGCTGCTGATCTTTTTTGCTAGTCTTCCCACTTCGCTTTCTCTACAGTACTTAACATCTTTCTTTTTTACACAATAGGTTTAGAGTTGGGTGGAGAGACAAACTTGGCTGCAGGGATTCAGGTGGCACAGTTGGCTCTGAAGCATCGTCAAAATAAGAAACAGCAACAAAGAATTATTGTTTTTGCGGGAAGGTAGGCACTTCTTGTCATTCCTTTTATGCATTTTTGTCGTGCCATTCCAGTTATTAATTGTTCTCAAGCCATCTACCTTATGTCATCTTAGTCCTGCCAATCATGACAAAAAGTTGTTGGAGACAATAGGAAAGAAATTAAAGAAGAATAATGTGGCACTTGATATTATTGATTTTGGTGAAGAAGATGATGGTAAGCCAGAGAAGCTGGAAGCCCTTCTTTCGGCTGTAAATAGTAATGACTCCAGTCACATTGTTCACGTTCCCTCCGGTCCAAATGCACTATCCGATGTACTTATTAGGTCAGTTTCACTCTCTCTCTATGTGGTTGGAGGATACTGATTCTTATTGCTTCCGTTTGTTTCATATTGTTTGACATAGTGAGAAAAAAATTCTCTATATATGTTTTCACAATGTCTCCTATGTCAGTACTCCAATCTTCACCGGTGATGGGGAGGGAGGAAGTGGATTTGCAGCAGCTGCTGCTGCAGCTTCAGCTGGTGGGGCTGGTTTTGATTTTGGTGTGGATCCCAACCTAGACCCTGAACTAGCACTTGCATTACGAGTCTCAATGGAAGAGGAAAGGGCCAGACAGGAGACAGCTGCTAAGAAAGCTGCTGAGGAGACTTCAAAGCAGGAAAAAGGAGAGGCACAACCATCTGGCTCACAGGATACAACTATGAACGAACGTGCTAGTGCTGAAACTTCTGATGCTCAAAAGACAAGTGATCCAATGGTTGGTTTATCTTAAATTAAATAAGTTCAAATGCTGCTATAGACATAGAATGTCCATGACTTCAAATATTTCCTTCGACGCTCACTCCATTTCTCAGCTTGCTTTCTCCCACCCTTTTGGAGAGGGGGTGTGGGGAATGTTACTACGTATCTTCTACTTCGTTCTTGGCGACATTTTTTCATTGCCTTCACAACTTTAATGAAAGTAGAAGTTTATGCGATGTTTTGATATTCAATCTGGATTTGGGATTTGGTTATAGGACGATGATAATGCTCTGCTACAACAAGCCCTTGCAATGTCAATGGAAGATCCTGCCTCAAGTCATGACGTGCGGGATACAGAAATGTCAGATGCAGCTATAGATCCAGAGTTAGCTCTTGGTAAGGTTCTTTGTTTCAATTTAACCATTCTTGGTTTGTGATGGGTACTTTTCTTCCTTCATCTCATGGTTGGCTGTTTGTCTCTCGATTAATTCAGATTTTAACTTTATGAATATTTCGAAGGCATATAATTACTTCTGTTGAATCAAGCTTTATGAAAGTTTCTATCATAGGTTCAGAGAATACGCTGCACTAATTTGCTTGATTGGTTTGCATGAATACCGTACCTGCTAATCTTCGATAGACCTGAATCATTTGCAAGTTGTAATAGCTCAACCCCACCGCTAGCAGATATTGTCCTCTTTGGGCTTTCCCTTTCGGGCTTCCCTCAAGGTTTTTAAAAAGCGTTCGATAGGGAGAGGTTTCCACACCCTTATAAAGAATGTTTTGTTCTCCTCCTCATCCGATGTGGGATCTCACAATCCACCCCCTTCAGGGCTCATTTTCCTTGCTGGCACACTGCCTCGTGTCCACCTCCTTTGGGGCTCAGCCTTCTCGCTGACACATTGCCCGATGTCTTGCTCTGATACCATTTGTAACAGCCCAAGCCTACTTGCTAGTAGATATTGTCCTCTTCGGGCTTCCCATCTCAAGCTTCCCTCAAGATTTTTAAAATGCATATGCTAGGGAGAGGTTTCCACACCCTTATAATAAAATGCTTCGTTCTCCTCCTCAACTATGGTTGCAAGTAGTGTGCAATAAAACAAAACAATATCTCCATGAAATTTGATTTCCATCAATATGGATATCTTTCGGGCCAGTTTGGAGAGAAAAAAAAAAAAAAAAAAAAAAAAAAAAAAAAAAAAAAAAAAAAAAAAAAAANATACTGCACTTGAATTGAATGTGCATTCTAACTATCTTTTCCATCTTCGTCTATTGCTTGTTGGATGCAGCACTTCAGTTGTCCGTGCAGGAGGATGCTAAAGACTCAACAAGCCAACCTGATATGAGTAAATTACTGGCAGACCAGTCATTCGTGTCGTCCATTCTTGCATCGGTACGAATTCTACAACCTGTAAATACTCCCCCACGGATCTAGAAAAAGGTGCCTCCAAATATCAGGTTTATGTTTAATTGACTCAAATGGAAAAAATGTTCTACAGCTTCCGGGGGTTGATCCAAATGATCCATCAGTTAAAGATTTACTGGCTTCCATGCAAAGTCAGTCAAAGCCAGAGGTTAGTTGGTTAAAGATCCAAATGATCCATCAGTTAAAGATTGTAAAATTAATTTTGAACGTTGTTTCAGGACAAGAAGAACGAAGAAAACCCGCCCAAGGAAGACGACGACAAGGACAAATGATCCATCCATCTTCCGAAGTTGAATAATTCCGCTAGGTAATTCGTATTTCCCTCGTAGAAACGTTGCATCGTGTTCATCTGCAGAAGTTAGTCACTCTTGTTTTTGCTTTTGATTTGGCTGAAAACAAGAATATGCTTCACTCTGATGTCTAAAAAAAGTCTGTGCTATGATATATCATACTCTTAATCTTAAATCAACTCTTGTTTTCTTTCCCCACTTCTCTTGTTATTGTTCTTTATTCTGTTTATTTTCTTTCGTTTTTTTTTTTTAATTTATTAGGCAAAATATTGACTTTTGTTTCTAGTATTTTACTTTCAATTTTAAATGCATAGCTAAGAATTTATTAAATATTCTAAGATTTATAAATTTATTTTCATATAAAATTAAAAATTTAATGATTTATTAGGGTGCAACTTGGAAATAAATTTGTAATTTATAATAGTTTGATATTTGTATTTTTTTTTAATTTAATAGTTTGGTTAAATTTTAAATTAATAAACAAGTTTTAAAAAACTGTTTTTTTAAGTTTGCAAAACTATTTGAATTTTGAAAATATTTAAAAAAAAAGTTATTACAACTCTGAATAATTTAATTGTAAGTTTACAAACTTGAATTTTGAAAATATTTCAAAAAGTTGTTACAACACAAAAACACCCTTTTAAATCTTAGTATTATTATAGGTCCAATTTTTTAAAATAAAAAACTAAATTGTTAATAGTAAGACATAATGTTTATAAGTTCAACATCGACACAAATGATAAATTAATATTTCAATTATATTTATAAAAATTGACAAAATATAATTAAATTATCACTCAACTCAATTTAGTAATAATAATTTTTAAATGAAATTTTAAAAATTATTTATATTCAAAATCATTATAAAATTGAGATATTAGCATTTTAAACATTAACATATGAATATGAATTATGATATTATTTATAATTATATATAAATTTAAGATTGTTATTACTTAATTTTAAAAACTATCGCTATCATCATTTAAATAATTAATTTTCACTCGATTGTATATTGACTAATATTTTTTAAATAACAATTAAATCAAAGTCTAAACATGTGTCCTTATATATAATTTAACTAAAAGAAATATAGATTCAAGTTGTTGTTTGTCTTCCTCATAGTTATCCTCCAACCATGGCGACGGAGCTTCGACAGCTAAAACAGATTGTCGATGATGGTATGAGCTATGAAATGGTCCGACTTGCCCTTTTTTTTATCATCATTAGTCAACTAATCGGTCTTTTCACATGATCTTGACGCGGGAAAGTTTCTCGATTACTGTTGAAATGAACCCTTAAATTCATTAATGTGATCGCATTGGAGTTCGTTTCTTGATCCATTCTTGTTCTTACCAATTTCCCCCAGTTGTCTCTCCTCTCCGATTCTCCCCCCATACTTTGAAGCTCCAAATCTCTGTTTTCCCCTTCCGTAGCAATGGATTCACAGTACCCGTATCGGAACTCTCTTTACCCTCAAGTGAATCACTCGAATCCCGATGCGCCTTCACCTTCCTTTGTGAATCCTAATCCATCGTCGAGTTCGAATCTTTACCCCACTCTCGATATGAAGGATTTGGTGGAAAATCTGTTTCCCGACGACATGGATTACCGCCATCCTCCTTCGGCTTCGGCTTCGGCTTCGGCTCCTCCCCTTGCGGCGGAAGAGATTCTCATCAGAGTCCCAGGCGCCATTCTCAACTTGATTGATCAACAGTACAGTGTTGAGCTCGCTTGCGGCGATTTGACCATTGCCCTTATTCGCCAAGGGGAGAGTATTGTTACGGTGCTAGCGCGTGTTGCCGATGAGATTCAATGGCCATTGGCGAAGGATTTGGCGTCTGTGAAGCTCGATGATTCGCACTACTTCTTCTCTTTTCGGGCTCTTAAAGAACGTGGATCGGACTCCGATTCGAGTGACGAGGAAGACCGGAAGAAGAATGGGTTGGATGATTATTTGAGTTACGGGTTGACGATTGTTTCGAAAGGCCAAGAGGGATTGTTGAAGAAACTGGATGGAATTTTGCAGAATTACAGTAGTTTTACAATGCAGAAGGTATCGGAGAGTGCCAAGAAAGTGGAGATTCTGGATGAGTCTCTGGCCAAAGAGATGTCGCCGGCGGATTTGAAGACGGAGAAGAAGAAGAAAGAAGAAATGGAGGGGAAATGTGCGGCGTATTGGACTACATTGGCTCCTAATGTGGAAGATTACAATCGAACGGCTGCAAAGTTGATTGCAGCGGGATCAGGGCAATTGATTAAAGGGATTTTGTGGTGCGGTGATGTGACTGTAGAAAGGTTGAAACAGGGGAATGAGGTTATGCAGAAGAGGATGGGCCCCTGTTCTAACACAGAGATCAGCCCTGAAACCCTCGAGAGGATTAAAAGGTTCTTTCCTTTCAAGTTAAATCTGTTTTCTTGCACTCATTTCTGTGTTCATAGCATTTGGTTTGAGCTTACTGGATCCTATTATTGTTGGCAATTGTGTATCACTCTATTCATAGAGGAGGTAATGAGTTCAAGTCATAGTAATCGCCTAAGATTTAATATCTTACTAGGTTTCGTGACGATCAAATGTAGTTTATTGCACGAGAATAGCCGATGAACTTGCAGATTGGCCCGAACCCTCACGGATATTAAGAAAAACAGTTGCATCTTTATGCAATAAGTGCCAGTTTTTGTTATTTTATGCAGTTCTACAGCTTAAACCCAAGCTGTTATTGTGCTTAAACCCAAGAATTATCCTCTAGAAGCCCTCATTTTTATGAACAATCTCTTACACTTGCACCCCAATGCTTTAAGAAACGCTCTGAATGCATTACATTTGTAGCCACCTCTGGAATTTCAACGGGAACTTGATAAGTCGATCACCAGGAAACGTGGCGGTATAGGAACCACGAGCTTACGCACTTGAAGAGGTTATTGCCAACACTCTAGGTGCATTACGTTTGTAGCCACCTCTGGAATTAAGAGCTACATAAAAAGTAGATATTTGAGCATTATTCTGAAATGAATTTCATATTGCATTCATGAGAGTAGCTTGATTTTTCTTTGAGCTGTGAAATTCTTGAGCAAACTGCATGAAAACACCTCTCAAGTACTTTTTTGGTCTGAGTTTTTGTTTAGGGTCAAGAGGGTGACAAGGATGTCGGAGAAAGTAGCAACTGGAGTACTCTCTGGAGTTGTTAAAGTTTCAGGATTCCTTACAAGTTCAGTGGCGAATTCGAAAGTTGGCAAGAAGTTTTTTGGAATGCTTCCCGGAGAAATTGTAGTAGCTTCTCTTGATGGCTTTGGTTCGTCGTCAACTCTACTTTGTTTTTTGATCTCCTTTCCTTTTCTCTGTATCGATCTATTGACTCGATTTTTCTTATATACACACTGAACTATTTAAAAATAACTTTAAAATGTTTGAGAGACATGTTAGCTTCAGTATGCTAGATAGATGAAAAATTTGAACTTATGTTGTTATTTGAGAATATTTCATGGTGTTGATGAAAAGCTTTCTTAAGCTTGAAACTGCGATGAGAATATAGTTATGTTCGACTTTTTACATTATTTGATTATTTGTATGAGAAGGCATGTCATTCCAAAATTTTAAAAACAGCATGTGATTCCTGTATATATCTTTTGTCCAAAGTCAGTCCTTAGATATTTAACAACACAATCATGATAGGTTTTAAATTTCATGTTGTTTGCTTCATCGTTCAACTAGTCTTGTGGTTAGCTACTTGGGATCATAGATATACTTTAGTTGCTGAATTTTCACTTTATGAATTATTCCCTACAAGAACACATTCCTTTTGTAGCTTAGTTGATTACTGATTTCATCTTCTGATAATCAGGCAAAGTTTTTGATGCTGTTGAAGTTGCTGGAAAAAATGTCATGGCTACATCTTCCACTGTGACAACTGAACTTGTGACCACAAGGTAAACTGTCACCAACTGCACGTCTTACTATGGATAGGTGAAAAGAACCAGAGAGTATCAAGAATACGGCTCAAGGGAAGTTCGGAGAGTTCCTTTGTAACAGCCCAAGCCTACCGCTAGCAGATATTGACCTTTTTGGGTTTTCTCTTTCGGGCTTCCCCTCAAGGTTTTTAAAACGTGTCTGCTAAGGAGAGGTTTCCACACCTTTAAAAGGAATGCTTTGTTTTCCTCCCCAACCGATGTGGATCTCACAATCCACCCCCGTTCGGGGCCCATCGTCCTCGCTGGCACACCGCCTGGTGTCCGGCCTGATATCATTTGTAACAGCCCAAGCCCATCGCTAGCAAATATTGTCCTCTTTGGATTTTCCCTTTTAGGTTTCCCCTCAAGGTTTTTAAAACGTATCTACTAGGGAGAGGTTTTCACACCCTTACAAGAAATGCTTTGTTCTCCTCCCCGTGGCTAAGGGCCTTCACATAACATCACACTGCATTTACATAATACTTTAGTTCCTCCCCCTAACACGTACTCTTAACCACACTAATAACTGGGGTGAGGGTCTATGACAGGACAGGATGAAACCTTAAATTTGATACATTCTTATGTTAAGAGTCTGGTTTTAAATACTGGAGATATTTTCAGTTTACTTGCTATACGGATTTCTGGATATCTTCCTGCTGCTTGACCAAATGTTGAAAGAATTCCAATTTTCATGCCAGATGGTGCGGTTCATAAGCCATTTCACATACTCATGATGCTTTTATATTCTTTTCCTTATTTTCTTGTTGCAGGTATGGGGAGCAAGCTGCTAATGCCACCAATGAAGGCCTTGAGGCTGCTGGACACGCTGTTGGGACGGCATGGGCTGCTTTGAAGTTACGAAAAGCTCTGAATCCAAAAAGTGCTCTTAAGCCAACAGCTTTAGCAAAGTCCGCTGTTAAAGCCGCAGCTGCAGAGGCGAAGGCTAAGAACTCCAAGTAAATTGTTGGAATTATTTGATATTTAGCTAATAGTAGGTATGGCTTATGAGCTGCTGTCATAAATTAAGTTGAGCTATTAAAGATGTGAGCCACTTCATCTCAATGCCCTTTCTTGGTTTCTTTATAAAAAATATTGTTGTTTAGAATGCCTGTATATACAATTACTTGGATCATGAAAAGAATGACATGATTGGTTTCTGTTTCCTTTCAATAATGGCTCTCTTCCCCCACATCAAGATCCCAAAAGCTCAAAACTTTGTCCCTCCATTGATATAAGGCTGTAAATCTTGGTCACAATCTACCAGTTTCTAACCAAGTGTCTGCAGGATATTCAATCCCCATTTTGTTCTCATTGACAAATGTCGAAAAGCAGAAACTATGTTTGAGATGACTTCAAAAAAATTGGTCCACGTTCTCTCTTCATAACAAGTGTGTTTGAGGTATTTTTCCAACTCAAATTAATGTTTGAGACTAGTAGCTATCAAGTAGCTATTTTGTTCGGATCGAATTAATGTTTAAGATTATTGACTACCATATGATCAAATCAATGTTTGAGACTGGTAGCTATTCTGTTATGATCAAATCAATGTTTAAGATTGACGACTATTAGATGATCAAATCAATGTTTGAGACTGATAGCTATTCTGTTGATTGAATCAATATTTAAGATTGGTGACTGTCCTATGATCAAATCAATGTTTGTCCTATGATCAAATCAATATTTGAGACTAGTTGATTTGAGACTAGTAGCTATCCTGTTATGATAGAATCAATGTTTAAGATAGATGACTATCATATATCATATGATTAAATCAATGTTTGAGACTAGTAGCTATTATGTTCTGATCGAAACATTGTTTAAGATTGATGAATATCAACGATCAACTCAATGCTTGAGACTGTAGCTATTCTGTTATGATCGAATCAATGTTTAAGATAGATGACTATCATATGATCAAAACAATGTTTGAGACTAGTAGCTGTTCTATTTTGATCGAATCAATGTTTAAGATTGATGACTATCATATGATCAAATCAATGTTTGAGACTAGTAGCTATTCTGTCCTGATTGAATCAATGTTTAAGATCGGTGAGTATCATGATTTGAACTTATCAACTTCAGAAATATTTGATTCCACTGATTGTTCCATTGATTATTAGGCCAACTTTATGATGGGCAGCCCACTGTGTAGGCAGGACAAAAGAATTCCAAATCAATTTCTTGAAGATAAACATCTCTCAGGATCCTCCTCCATCAGCAGGTACGATCCTTGGCTTTAATATCTTTATTATTGTTTCATAAACATAAAGAATTGACTTTCTTGTCTTCTTGTGCCAACAACTTGTTATGGGATTGCTGAATGCTTGCTAATATAGAATATTTTTCTACATGATTGTGGCATAATATTATAAGATAGTGGGTTTTGGACATCTAGCCAAAGTCTAACACAGCTAATAAAAATAGTATAAAAAGTTGGTAATGCAGCAAAACCAGCCAATTACTAAGCCAAATTCTGTAGAAAATTGGAGTGCTCCTCCATTGCTTTATTTCTTTGTTTCTGGTGAAGAACTTTACCTTATCTTTCTGTTTCTGAAAACGATTACACCAACACTCTCTTGGTTAACTGGACCACTTTATGCTAATGTGCTTCTATCTATCTCTCTTAATTGTACACCACAAGTTTTTCTTTTTCCTTTTTTCCCCCTTAAGTTCATATTAGCTTATGTCGATTTCAACTAGCCTTACCGACCAATTGTTTCGTAGATATTTAATATCTTAGGTGGGTGGGTCTGACCTTTGAACTTTTAAGATTGTGTTTATTTAGTTCATATATTTTTAAAAAGTAGATTCTTGAACTTTTATGTTTGTGTCTATTTAGATTCTATAGTTTAAAAGTGTGAGATCTCACGTCGGTTGAGGAGGAGAACGAAACATCATTTATAAGGGTGTGGAAACCTCTCTCTAGTAGACACGTTTTAAAAACCTTGAGGGGAAGCCCGAAAGGGAAAGCTCAAAGAGGACAATATCTGCTAACGATGAGTCTGGGCGGTTCCAAAAAGTTTCAATTTGATCTATGAATTTTTTTTCACTAATACTTTATTTGATAATCATTTGGTTTTAAAAAATTGTGCCCGTTTTTTTTTTATCTTTCCTAACATAAATATTTGAATTTTTAGCCAACTTCGATAAACAAAACCAAGTTTTTAAAAGCTTTCAAGACCGGACATAGATGACGAAAGTAGATAACCAACAAAGAAACTAGTGTTTATAAGCTCAATTCTCCAAACTCAAAAACAAGAAACGAGATGGTTATCAACCGGGACCTAAATGTTTAACCTTGACTTGAGTTAATGACGATGACGTATTAGACATAAGAGTGAAGATTAGTGGTTTACTAAAAATTAAAGTAGGACTAGTTGTCTAACCTTGACTCAAGTGATAGAAGATGACGTTTTAGGCACAAGGTTAAAAGTTTAGAGGCTTATTTAAAACTCAAGTAGGATCCAAATGTTTGACCTTGACCCGAGTTATGACGGTTACCTATTAGACATAAGAGTAAAAGTTTAGAGACTTGTTAAAAACTAAAGTCGAACCAAACGAACACGATCTTAAGAGTTCAAACACGTGTAAGAATTTTTTTAAAGCGACTATACTAGAGAATGAATTAGCTACCCTTGTATCAACTGGTTAATTTTATTGCATCTTATAATCCTTTGCTTTATACAATACTTTAAGTATCGAATCAAATGCTCCTTTCCACAAGAGGGAAACGACTATTCTTAGCCACTAAAGAGCAAAGATTCTTCTTTATTTCTTTGATTAGTAACTTTTGTTCTTCCTGTAATGTGAAGATTTTGAGTTAGAAATGAAGTTATCCCTTTAGGATTTGGGTAATCTCTTCCAAATCAAATCAACTTATAGGGTATTTGGAATCATATCTCTTGATGTTACTGTCATACATTTGATGAAATGAACCTTAGGGTGCCCCTTTTTCTCATTCTCCCGTCTTTGTTCACTTTTTTTACCAAGTTTTTAGTGGAGATTTATTCTTATAAAACGATTGTTATATATATATATATATATATATATATATGCATACATTCATGCATATACAAACAGGTGAACTTGGAGTTTACTGTTTCAAGATGGACCCATAAAGTAAATCATTGATTGATAATAGACTAGTTGTTCATCATGGTTGCTCACAATTGAACGAATCATACAATTTCATTTGGCACAATCTAGCTCAACCATACCAATTTGTTACCTGACTTTATCATGGGAGCTAGAATGATCTATGTTAAAAGGTTCAAATGATCTCATTTTATTTTGTAGCTTCTTCATAAATTCATAAAATCTACACGTGAGATCCCCACGTCGGTTGGGGAGAAGAACGAAACATTGTTTTTTAGGATGTGAAAACTTCTTCTAGCAGATGCATTTTAAAAACCTTGAGGGAAAGCCCAAAAAGAAAAACCCAAAGAGGATAATATCTACAAGCGGTGGGCTTGAGGGGTTACAAATGGTATTAGAGCTAGACACCAAGCAATGTGCTAGCGAGGAGGTTGAGTCTCGAAGGGGGGTAGACACGAGGCGGTGTGCTAGCAAGGACTCTGGGCCTTGAAGGAGGGTGGATTGGAGGATTCCACATCGATTGGAGAAGTGAACAAGTGCCAGCGAGGATGCTTGGCCCCAAAGGGGGTGGATTGTGAGATCCCACATCAGTTGGGAGGAGAACGGAACATTCTTTATATATAAGGATGTGGAAACCTCTCCCTAGTAGACAAGTTTTAAAAACCTTGAGGGGAAGCCCGAAAAGAAAAACTCAAAAAGGACAATATCTGCTAGTGATGGGTTTGAGCGGTTATACTATACCTCTCCCTAGTTTGAGCTGTTAAACTTTCAATTTTATTCGTAGTGTATCTGTAAATTTTAAAAATTCTCGAGTAGGTCGATAATCTATCTAACAAAAGATAGAAATATCAGGAATTTATTGAACACAAACTTCAAAGGCTAAAATGATTATGCAAAAAGGGAAGAAAAAAGAATTGGTGCTAAAAAAAAGTTGTAAAAGGTATAGGAATGGTACTAAACATGCACCATAGTCCTTTCATTATCAAACATTGCCCACTTCCCTTTTTCTTAACATCACATTGTGTGCCATTCTATCTCAACATCACTAATCTTTTCATTAAACCCTACCATTAAAATCGATATTTCTTATAATAATGCCGAGCCCATCAAGTCCAAAAGGACGATTTTAAAATATTCATCCAAGTGGCTCTATTTAAGATATAGACAAAAGCTAGCCACGTTATTCATCGACAAGTACAATAGTACTAAGTCAGAAAGGCTTTTTTCCCGAGAATACATTGTTTTATACATTGTTTTACAGGGAAGGAGGTTCAGGATTTCATTGACTTTCATGTTTTTGTTCAGGTTCAGGATTTCACCTAGAACTTCTGTTAATGAATGAAATGGTTGAAAAAGCCACTGTTGCCGTCAATTATGAAGTTGCTTCGACTATAGAACCTGTCTCTTGGAGCGACTGATAGAGAGAGGGGCGCAACAAAAAGTGTTCGAAAAAAGGCGTCGGGGCGAATCAGATTTTTCCACTTGGCTTTTAACAATAGTGGGGAGTAGAGAAAGATAAGATAAGAAAAAAAAAAAGAAAAAAAAGAATGAGTCATAAGCAAAATGGGAAGAGGATTAAGCAATGGAGAAAGGCATGAAAATAAAGAATAGAAGTGGAGCACAAAAATGGAGTTCTAGAGGCTAAGCTTTGCCTAGTCAAGCCACCTAACTAGTGCACTCCCACACCATTAAATTCTTTAATACAAATTTTAATCGATATATATCAAATTATTTAAATGTTGTCGACGTTGCTAGTAACTACGAGATATGAATTTGAGGTACTTTTACATTTTCTTTCGACTAAATTAATAAAAATACTCGTAAACTTCGCACTTTATCTAAAAAAGACTATTCAATTCATCTTATCGTTAATTTTGAATAGAAACGATTGATATTTTATTTAAAAAAATATTCTTAAATCTTCAGAAGATTTATGAGCATGTTTGCATAATCCACAATATCTAAATGATGTGAAAGTTACAAGGATATGGAAAAAGTAATAAATGAAAAGACACATCGTCTTATAATAAAATATTCAATATAATATATATACAGTAAACTATAATTTAGTATTAAATATCCTTAACAATTTCAAAAATACTCTTGAAATAGAGTGTTTCAAAAATATCCTTCAACTTTTAAAACTTTTAAAAATTTCATTAATACCTTTTGAAAAAATTTAACACCGATGAGACTTATTATAGGATTTTCTTTCTCAAAACAACAATCTCTCTTCGAATCAAAACACACGGCGCTCTAGTGAAGAAACCTTAATGAATATAGACGAACACAATGTAGGGGCTCCCTCTCCTTTGTGAGTCGAGAAGAAGTCCCGTTGCAACTAGATGCTTGATGGTGGACAATTCTTGATTTTTAAGGTTAAAGGGTTTTACTTTTAAAATTTTATGAGTTTAAACTTTTAAAAATTTGAAACGACAAAATATAATAAGTTTTATCCAAAACTAATCGTAATAATATTTTTGAAACATTTTTTTAAAGTTTAAAAATATTATTGATCGCCGTAAAACTTTAAGGATATTTTTTGAGACAATGTATAAAATTTAGAGATATTTTTATTAATTTAATATTATTTTTTCGAACATGAATGGGTGCAAAATTGTTAGCTATATTGTGAACTAATGTATTTATCAATCAAACCATGCATTCCACTAAGAAATTTAGAATATGTAAAAAAATTAGGTCATAAAGGACCATCCATTGTCATTGTAGTTCAATAATGGGCATTATTCAAAAAGTTGTATATATATATATATATAATTGTTCGGGTTCTTTATCTTTTGAGTTGTTCTGCTGGATCGGTCGTTCAAGACTTTGGTCTCTATCCGAACCCAATAAAAAAAATGGGATCACTTCTTATGGATTCATCGAGAATGATTCTGATCTAGTTCATGGCCTATTAGAGGTAGAAGACGCTCTGTTGGGATTAGGATCCTCACGGACAGAAAAAGATCGTAGTCGATTTGATAATGATTGAGTGACATTGCTTTTTTGGCCTGAACCCATCTCACGGACAGAAAAAGATTGTAGTCGATTTGATAATGATCGAGTGACCTTGCTTCTTCGGCCTGAACCCAGGAATCCCTTAGATATGATACAAAATGGATCTTGTTCTAGATCAGAGATTTCTCTATAAACGGATCTGAGTTTGAAGAAGGGGAAAGAGAAGGAGTCCTCGACCCACAACAGTCTACATTTTCAAATGGTTAATACATAATTCTTAACCGTGTATAAGACTTCGAAAAAGGTTAGAATCAAATAGATAGTATCGATTTTTATTAACAAAGAGTTTTATTGAAGCTTGCGAGGATCGAACTCACTCTCAAAGATAAACTTCCAATCACATTTAAGCACATAACAAATTGATGCATTGTTTTATTTGAAATTATTCCTCGCAAACGGATTGCCGCAGTGACAGAATCGCAAGCGTTATTGGGCCTTTCAAAAAGGGAGAGGAAAATGTGAAGAAATCTCGATCATCATCTTAGGTAAAAAGTGATTGGGTTTCTTTTTTCATTTTTTCTTTACTTCATTATGATTCTAGATTGCTCAAAGTTCTTCCCCAAAGTATGATCCAACGGCGATTCTTAAGCATCACGGTGCGATCCTTATCTTTTCCTTTAAAGTCTAAAGTTGTGTGACTGAATCAACCAAATTTGAACCCGTCTTTGATGATTTCTTTTTGTGGATTTAAAGGCTAGATTGATAATCGGACACGTATGTTGTTTGATATTCCAGAATCTGATAAATGCCAATGGCTAATTTGGTTCCGAACAGGGAACGTCCTTTTTTGGGCTGTAGAGAATCATTTCAATGAATACTGTTCCTTTTTTCTTCATTGTTTATTTGAATGGAGATCTTCTGCTTTATCTTCTTCACTTTGTGGCCATTGATTGCAATTTTGTCTAAGCTTTTTTGGTTTTAGAAGTGTGAGATCTCACATCGGTTGGAGAGGGGAACGAAACATTCCTTATAGGTGTGGAAATATCTCCCTAATAGATGCATTTTGAAACTGTGAGATTGACGGCAATATGTAACGAGCTGAAGCGGACAATATCTGATAGCGGTGTGCTTGGACTGTCATAAATGGTATTAGAGCTAGACACTGGACGATGTGCTAGCGAGGATGCTGGGCTCTCAATGGGGGTAGATTGTGAGATCCCACATTAGTTGCAGAGAGGAATGTTCTTATAAGGGTGTGGAAATCTCTCCCTAACAGATGCGTTTTAAAATCGTGAGGCTGACGACGATATGTAACGGGCTAAAACGGAAAATATTTGCTAGTGGTGTGCTTGAGCTGTTACAAATGGTATCAGAGCTAGACACTGGGTGGTGTGCTAGCAAGGACGCTGGACTCTCAATGGGGGTGGATTGTGAGATCTCACATCAGTTGGAGAGAGGAAAGAAGCATTTCTTATAAGGGTGTGGAAACCTCTTCCTAACAGACGCGTTTTAAAGCTGTGAGGCTGACAGCAATATGTAACGGGCTAAAGCGGACAATATCTGCTAGCGGTGTGCCAGCGAAGACACTAGGCCCCTAAGAGGGGTTGGAGAGGGGAACGAAACATTCCTTATAAGGGTGTGGAAACCTCTCCCTAACAGACACATTTTAAAACCGTGAGGCTGATGGTGATACGTAACGGGCTAAAACGAACAATATCTGCTAGCGGTGTGCTTGGGCTGTTACAAATGGTATTAGAGCTAGACTCCGAGCGGTGTGCTAGCGAGGACACTGGGCTTCCAAGAGGGGTGGATTGTGAGATCCCACATTGGTTGAAGAGAGGAACAAAACATTCTTTATAATGGTGTGGAAACCTCTCCCTAACAAACGCGTTTTGAAACTATGAGGCTGACAGCGTAAAGCGGACTTGATTTTAAAATATAGAAATTGGATAAAGGAGAAGGATAAGTGGCAATGGAAACTGTGGGATGAGGAATAGAACCCACCACCTGCTTTGCCACTTTGTGGCTGATAGATATGCCTCTTGCCTTGAAAAAGTGGGAGATGACAATGGGAGCAGTATATTTAAAAACCTCCACCCATTTGCACACATTCTCTTCTTGATTTACAACAAAACCAGACCCCTTTCTGCAAAAAAATGCATATTTCTGTAAAGTTTCAGTATTAATGGCAGAAGAGGATACCCCCTCTGAACCTTCTTCTTCTTCTTCTTCTTCTTCAGCTCTCACCTCTACAATGTCCACTCCATTGCGGAAGGTGTTCTGTAGAATTTCAGGCCTTGCAACTTCTCTGAGAAGAAACACAGCCCCTCACAGCAGAAGAATCTTTCACAGAGATGTTGAACAACAAGAGTTTCAATATGCAAGCTCTCATTGCCTTTCTTCTTATTACAGTGTCTTTGTTGCTCGCCTTGCTATAATGGTTAGTCTTTGGGAATGATCTGATACTCATTCAAGTTCAAAATTAATACCACCCACTTGTGAAATGATATCAGTGCCATTCGGCTTGATATACATCTTGACAGTGATGATTATTACATTATAATACAGGTGATGCTGGCTATTTTGATTGGGATGCTGACAATACTCACATGGCACTTCACGAAGAGCTACACGGCACAGTCGCTCGATAGCTTAGCGTATGGTCTTCGACATGAACTGCTGCAGCGCCCGATCTTACGGATGTGGAGTGTCTTGAATTCCACAGCTGAAATAACCACAGCTCAGGTTAAGCTTTCAGAATATGTAATGAGGAAGTACAGCAAGCCAGTGAATCAAGCAGAGCAAGTTGAGGTTGTTTTCTTATCCTTGTCTGATTTACCTTTCATACTGTGATATCCCACGTTGGTTGGGGAGTAGAACAAAACACCCTTTATTAGAGTGTGGAAACCTTTCCCTAGCAGACGCGTTATAAAGTCTTGAGGGGAAACCCGAAAGGAAAAGTCCAAAGAGGACAATATCTACTAGTGATGAACCTGGGCAGTTACACATACTTTGAGCTCTGAACTCATGTTTCATGTCTGTATTTTTCTGTAGTTGTATGAAGCAATGAGAGACGTTACATGGGCGATGTTTGCGAGTCGAAAAGCTCTTAATGCCATAACGATCAATTACAAGAATGGTTTTGTCCAAGCGTTCCATCGAGATCATAGAAGCAACAATACGTTTTATATTTACTCGGATCTTGCAAACTATTCCATCACTGCCACTCAATCATATAATATAAATCGACTTTCGTCGGGTGAAGGGTGGTCCGAACCACCCATACATGGCAATGTTTCAGCAAAATGGTACCGGGAACCGCTTGATCCTATCAGTGGTGAGAAGATGGGGAAAGCAAGGCAAATCCCACCGGAGGACTTGATTAACATTCCTGGCATTTCACAGGTAGCTGATGGTGTTGCCTCATGGCATGTTACTGTCAGCAAGTACATGGATACACCATTGCTTTCAGCAGCCCTTCCTGTTTCGGATGCTTCAAATGAAAGCATAGTTGCGGTGGTCGGTGTCACGACCGCACTTTCGAGCGTCGGTCAACTTATGAAGGAGCTTGTTGAGTTCCATAGTGGACATATTTATCTAACCTCTCAAGAGGGCTACTTGCTTGCTACTTCAGCCAATGCTCCCTTGTTAAGAAATACATCGACTGGTCCGAAGCTTATGATGGCTGTCGATTCCCAAGATGACGTGATTCGATTAGGAGCCGAATGGTTAAACAAAACCTATGGAAACAACTTTCCTCCTGGTCATGAGGTCCATGAAGAGAATGTCAAGCTTGGTGGTCAGCAGTATTACATCGACTCGTTTTTTCTTAATCTAAAGAAGCTTCCCATTGTAAGTTTCGTCATCGATCCATCGACTTTCTTTTTATCTAATCGTTACGAACATAACAAGATCCTTTCGGTTTTTGTAGGTGGGGGTTGTCATCATTCCTAGGCAATACATAATGGGAAAGGTAGATGAAAGAGCTTACAAAACATTGGTTATACTCATTTCTGCCTCTTTGTGCATCTTAGTTGTTGGATGTCTATTCATTTTGATTCTGACAAAAGGAGTATCTAAGGAAATGAAACTAAGAGCTGAACTAATAAGCCATCTTGATGCAAGAAGAAGAGCAGAGGCATCTAGTAATTACAAGAGTCAATTTCTCGCGAATATGAGGTGAGTTCATTTAAAACGATGGACGAATAACGTAACGACTTGGCGTGTGTGTTAATAACAATGTTAGTTTATACTTTATTGATATTGCAGTCATGAGCTGAGGACACCGATGGCTGCCGTAATTGGACTGCTCGACATTCTAATGTGCGATGACTGTCTCAATAACGAACAGTTTGCGACAGTCACTCAGATTCGAAAATGCTCGACAGCTCTACTCCGACTTCTTAACAACATTCTAGATCTAAGCAAGGTATAACGAGCTCGCTTCGTTGGTTCTACGAAATTTTATTCTGTTTTTTAGGTAATGGTGTGAAAGATCATAGCCTAATTGTTATCATTCGAATAATCACTTAGGTTGAATCTGGAAAGCTAGTTTTGGAAGATGCGGAGTTTGATCTGGGACGAGAACTCGAAGGGCTTGTTGATATGTTTTCCGTGCAATGCATCGACCATAATGTGGAAACTGTATTGGATCTCTCTGGTACGTTTTCCGTTCACGAATTGATTACACTACAATTTATGCAATGCTCTAATACAATGCTATTGTTTTAGATGATATGCCGAGATTAGTTCGAGGAGACTCCGGTCGGGTTGTTCAAATATTCACAAACTTGATTAGCAACTCTATCAAATTCACTACTAGTAAGTGATCTTGTTTATCACCAGTGTTGCTTATCAAACAATTGATTAACCGTTTCGAATGTTTTGCAGCTGGTCACATCATTCTTCGAGGGTGGTGCGAGACGTCGAATACGCTCAAAGAAATGGGAAAGTCTTGTATGGATCAGAAGAAATCACGGTTTCCTAATCGGACAAAGATGAAACAACACGGAGACCACACGAAGAACGCGTTCAAGAAAGATAACAAAATGACCTTATGGTTTGAACTTGATGACACTGGCTGTGGTATGTCAAAAGCCAACCAGAAGAACACTTGATAATTTCCTTCGATTTCTAAATGCTAAGAAGTACCGTTTTCTCCGCTCCTTACAGGGATCGATCCTAGCAAATGGGAGTCTGTTTTTGAAAGCTTTGAGCAAGCAGATCCCTCGACAACCCGAACGTAAGTAGTTAAAACAGTTAAAGATGCTGTCAAGAGTTTTCATAGCTCAATATCTAGTATAAAGATATGTTACATTTTTCAGGCACGGTGGCACTGGTCTTGGACTATGCATCGTACGTACCTTGGTAAGTTCGACCGAACCTTTCCCAGCACCAACCCCCGCTCGAAGCTTAGAGCGTTTCTTTAAGCATCTCATTAACCGAGGCTAATAACAGGTTAACAAGATGGGTGGTGAAATCAAGGTCGTAAAGAAAAACGGCCCGGGAACTCTAATGCGACTTTATTTGGTTCTCAGCACACCTGTAGACTCCATAGATCATCACTCTCAGTTTGATTTTGCAAAACATAATGCAGTGGTAAGTGAAGAAATGAAGCCTTGAGTTTGTTTTCAGCATGGCTCATTTCTTAAGACAAAAGTCCCAAGCTCGTTAATATCGATGTTTTTCTGTGCAAATGCAGGTACTTCTTGCACTCCGTGGCAGCACGAGTCGATTAATCACGTCGCAGTGGCTTCGTAAGATCGGACTGTTCACTTTAGAGGCTTCAGAATGGAATGAACTAACTCTAATCCTTCAAGAACTCTTTCAAGCCAGAAAGTTCGAAAACAAAAAGGGATTTAGTCCACAGGATTCCCTCGGTGAACCATTACGAGCCGAGTTAACGAGAATTAAGGACATGAAAAGCCAAACGTTCATCGTCGTTGCCGATATCGGGATACTGGACTTGAGCACGGATATTTGGAAGGATCAACTTTACTTCCTTGACAAGTACTCTGGAAAAGTGAAGTTTGCGTGGATGTTAAACCACGATACGTCCAACGCCATGAAGACGGAGCTTCGGGGAAAAGGACACTTTATAGTGAACAATAAGCCGCTGTATAGAGCAAAAATGATTCATATTTTGGAAGCTGTTATGAAGGACAGAAATCTTGAGATTCAGAGGAAAAATGGTTTAAGAAATGCATCAAAAGAAGGGGATTATCATGAATGCCTTGAAATTGATTCAACTCAGTTTGAAACTGCTAGCTCAGATGATTCTGATTTAGCTGAACTTGACAAGTCCAAGTCTCAGTGTGCAACATTTCAGGAAGAAACAATGCCAAAACCTTGTCAGCCGCCATTTTCGTCCCTTAACGATAGCTTAGTTGAGTTAACTCGTGTACGTTCGACTGTGAGTAACGCAGGGACCGGCGGTTCATGTGACATGAGACAAGACTCGTCCCATGGACTGAACTTAGGAGGCAACTATCCTAAAAGCCAAGAAGAATCAGATTCTAAGAATGGTCATGGTAAGAAATCTCTTGAAGGGCTACGCATTTTGCTTGCAGAAGATACACCGGTTCTTCAAAGAGTAACGACGATAATGCTCGAAAGAATGGGAGCCACGGTGATCGCTGTCGGAGATGGGCTGCTGGCTGTTGAAGCTCTGACTGCAATGCTTAGTGCTGAAGAGCAAAGAAGAGAATGCCCCACAAGATATGATTTGGTCTTGATGGATTGCCAAGTAAGTGCCAACTTAACGTTACACTCCATGAGCCAAAATTGAGATGATGCTTTCTTTGCACTTTAGAGTTGCTTTCATTGATATATAATGAACCTAAATCACTCCCGAACGGTAAGAGTCCAAGCTCACCACTAACAGATATTGTCCTCTTTGAGCTTTCTCTTTCCGGGCTTCCCCTCAAGATTTTTAAAATGCGTCTTCTAGGGAGAGGTTTTCACACCCTTATAAGGAATGTTTCATTCCCTGGGATCTCACAATCCACCCCTCTTCGGGACCGAGCGTCCTCGTTGGCACTCGTTCCTCTCTCCAATCAATGTGGGGATCTCACAATCCACCCGGGCCCAGCGTCCTCGTTGGCACTCGTTCCTCTCTTCAATCGTTGTGAGATCTCACAATCTACCCCCTTTAGGGCCCAGCGTTCTCGTTGGTACTCGTTCCTTTCTCCAATCAATGTGAGATCTTACAATCCACACCCCTTTGGGGCCCAGCGTCCTCTCTGGCATACCACCCGGGGTCTATTGTGAGATCCCACATCGGTTGGAGAGGGGAACGAAACATTCCTTATAAAAGTGTGGAAACCTCCCTAGCAGACGCGTTTTAAGAGGAAACCTGAAAGGGAAAATCCAAAGAGGATGCTTCACATCGTATTTGATTGTTGAAAATGAAACATGATGCAAAGTTTCTTATGATCTAAATCCTATATGTACTTACGAAGCGTACAAACTTTCTTAATATTTGAAACAGATGCCAAAGATGGACGGCTACGAAGCAACAAAAGCGATTAGAAAGCTAGAATTGGGAACGAGCCTTCACGTACCGATCGTAGCATTGACAGCCCACGCAATGTCATCGGATGAAGCCAAATGCTTGGAAGTAGGAATGGATGCATACCTAACAAAGCCAATTGACTATAAGCTGATGGTATCCACCATACTTTCCCTCACTCGGAGAAAAGTCTAAGAAACGTTGCTTATGATTCTCGAGCTACACTACGTGCTAATGTTTTCGGTTTTGCAAATCAAAACGGTCACTTTCTAACCGAACAAAAAGGAGAAGATAAGGCATTTAAGGGTCGGAACGGGGCGTATATTCAAGAGACGAGTTTAATGCTAAAGAGTGTAAATTTGCTGCCATCAGTAGGTAGGTTCCTTGTGTCCATTGAGCTTTGTACATATTGTTGTAGGGCAGCTGAAAGGCTGCTTAAGTTTTCCCACTTTTTGTAATTAGTAGTGAGATAACAAAGTTAGGTATTATGATGTAAAGAACATTCTAACAGTGCAAGTAAAAGTAAGAATAAGAGGGGAAATAAGCTCTTCTCTTTGTAATCATTTAACCATCCCTCGGTCCTCGGACCTAAGCGAGCTGCTGTGTGGAACATGCGTGTCACAACGTGGACGCACGGGACTGTCTCGAACGTCTTCCTTTGAAAAATGTCTTTCAAAGACAGTATCAGATAGTACAGGTGTGTTGATATTGCGTCCCAGCTCATGTGTCGAAGGTTGGATTACTATTTGGAACGTATGTCGTAAATGGTTTAGCATGGACACGGGAGAGTCTGATGTTTGAGAGAACCCGGATAGATAGATGTTCTAGATGTCTTGATGAGATGATCGACAAATGGGTCAGTTTCCAACGGATGTGTCCGAGCGAGTCTAGATGACCGATGTGTCTCGAGACATGGGATGACATCACGATGCATGAATCGTATTGTTGGGAACCGAGATGACAATGAGATGCAATCGTATTGTTGGGAACCGAGATGACAATGAGATGCGACGTGATTGTGTCACACATAATTGAATATGCATTGTGTGACCGAACAAACTTGGATTCCACCCAAACTATGTTCGGTGGGTGAAGGCAAACCTTGCCTAGACTAAAAAAATTAAAAAGAAAATAAAAACGCTTTAGAATATTATATATATATATATATATATATAACAACATTAACTTGTTGAGAAAGAAAAAGAAAGTGCAAAAGGAAGTGAGAGCTTAAACAACTTGTTCATCAAGTTCCGATCTTTCTTTACAGAGAAAATCAGAGCTAAAACCCAAGGAAAATGGCGAGATACGATAGAGCCATTACGGTATTCTCACCGGACGGTCATCTCTTCCAAGTAGAATACGCTCTCGAGGCCGTCCGTAAGGGCAACGCCGCCGTCGGGGTTCGCGGTTCCGACACCGTCGTCCTTGGCGTCGAGAAGAAATCCACCCCCAAACTCCAAGATTCCAGGTCACTCTCTCAATTTCATTTCCTCTTTAACGAATTCATCCTACTTCAAGGTTGTTAGAATCACGATATTGAGTTACTGTCAGAACCTCGTATCGAGTTTGATTTGATTTGATTTGACTTGACCTAATTTTTGGGTTGGAAGTTTCTTGTTAGGTCGAATTTTAGGGTTATTGAAATGGCGATTGTTCTTTCTATTTGTTTCATATCTGATTTACTGTTTGCAGATCGGTTCGGAAAATTGTGAATCTCGATGATCATATTGCACTTGCTTGTGCTGGACTCAAAGCAGATGCACGAGTTCTGATAAACAGGGCTCGTGTTGAGTGTCAAAGCCATAGGCTTACAGTTGAGGATCCAGCGACTGTTGAGTATATAACGCGATACATTGCAGGGCTTCAGCAGAAGTACACACAGAGTGGTGGAGTGAGGCCATTTGGGCTTTCCACTTTGATTATTGGGTTTGATCCTTACACTGGTACTCCATCATTGTATCAGACAGATCCTTCTGGGACTTTTTCCTCTTGGAAAGCCAATGCAACCGGGAGAAATTCAAATTCGATTAGGGAGTTTCTTGAGAAGAACTACAAGGAGACTTCTGGGCAAGAAACTGTGAAGCTTGCTATCCGTGCATTGCTCGAGGCAAGTTGTTATAGCTTTTCTTGTTTTCTTTACTTGCACTTTGTAAATAGAGTTGTTACAAATGGTATCAAAGCTAGACACCGGGCGGTGTGTCAGCGAGGACGCTGGCCCCCATGAGGGGGTGGATTGTGAGATCCCACATTGGTTGGAGATGAGAACGAAACATTCCTCTTAAGAGTATGGAAATCTCTTCCTAGTAGACGTGTTTTAAAATCGTGACGAAGGCCAAAGCAGACAATATCAATATCTGCTAGCAGTGAGTTTGGGCTGTTACTAATGGTATCAAAGCTTGACACCGGGTGGTGTGCCAGCGAGGACGCTGGCCCCCAAAGGTTAATGAAGCATAGCCAACCTAAGGTTAATGAAGCATAGCCAACCTATTCTACTGCAGAATGGATTTTTCAAAGTTAATTGCTTGCATTTATCTCTGTTCCTTGTTTCCAAAAGACATATGGTTTGCATGTAAAGTTCTTTTGGATAATAGAACCTTTGTTTGGTTTCTGAACTGAAGTAGTTGTTTGATCATGACTTGTAATGGGTGTTTGGTATTCCTTGATTGAATACAGTAGTTTGTTTACATGAAGCTACTTTAGTATTTGGTGTGGTGATTGGTTTTGAATCATCTGATACTCGATTATATGAGATTTTTTTGACAATTAGCAGGATTTGAAATCTACCAAAACTAATTAGTCAACGCACACAAACTAACTCAAAATAAAACTCTGAAATCAATTGCATTGAAAAACAAAACAACTTGGTGGCTTTTATAGACCTTACGAAATTAGTAAACGATAAAAATAGCATACTCTAAAAATAATAAATTAACACCAATTAAATAATTTAGTGGTCCTAACATTCCTATAGAAATGGCATAAATGCTTTTAGTTTTACTCGTGGTACTACACAGACATACTTGTTTTTGTGTCACACAATGCTTCAGCTCAATAACTCCATCTCTGGTCAAACCACGCAAGAAATGAAACCTTACATCAATGTGTTTTTACTCTGGTGATGGAGTTGTGTCTTGGTCCTATCTTAGACGGTTTCTTTAGGGTTGAAATGGTTAGATTAGACCATTTCTTTAGGGATGTTAGGACCATTAAGTCATTTAGTGGGTTGTTAATTTATTATTTTTAGAGTTTATAATACTAATTTCATTTGTTTGTAAGGCCTATCAAAATGGTTAAGTTGTTTTGTTTTTCAATGCAATTGATTTCCGAGTTTCATTTTGAGTTAGTTTGTGTGTATTCATAGAATCCTCAAATGTCAAACAAAGAAGTTGTGAGCCTCGAAGTTATAGTCAAAGTGACTAAGTATCGAACAAAGGGTGTACTTTGTTCGAGGGCTCCAGAGAAAGAGTCGAGCCTCGATTAAGGGGAGGCTGTTCGAGGGCTCCATAGGCCTCAAGGGAGACTCTATGGTGTACTTTGTTGGAGGGGAGGAATGTTGGGAAGGAGTCCCACGTTGGCTAATTAAGGAGAAGACCATGAGTTTATAAGTAAGGAATACTATCTCCATTGGTATGAGTCCATTGGTATGAGGCCTTTTGGGGAAACCAAAAGAAAAGCTATGATAGCTTATGCTCAAAGTGAACAATATCATACCATTGTGGAGGTTCGTGATTCGATGTATAAAATGGAAAATAAGTTGTCGTTGTATCATGACTAATGCTTAATGGTAGGCACATAGCTTGCATGCTTTTCGGTATTCCGTCTCTTGGTTGGGCTGATTTTTGTTTTTGTGGCTCTCCTTTGAACTTTCCTCTGTACTTTCATCCATGGTTCATTCATCGAAGAAAAAATTAATGATTCGGTTATTAAGCGGTCAAGGATTTGGACATTTCTTGCTATACTATGCACATTCTTTGGTGTGACTCGTTATTCCTTACCCTAAGAACCAATTTGATCCTTGGGTGTAACTGGTTATGGTTATTCCTTTACTCGAAAGTTTCTTTGGATCATTGTTTAATCTTCAGAGGGCTTAAAACATTAGACGGCAAATGGAAAAGTCCTTTTAGAAACAATTCCATAAGGTTTTCGAAAAAATAGGTCACTCTGAGAATGAGAGCACACCCGAAAAAAGAAACAACCTTAAAAAATTAGTACAAAAACACCTTCCAAATCCAAACAACTAGAAATGCCAAAATAGATATAACCATTGCTTTGCATTGACCTCTTCTTGGTTAACTTAGCTGATCTCGAGTAATCGAGCCAATGGCCGTTATGAATATTGGTTCGTGATTTAATGTCCTAAGTTAACATATCCGAGTTTACAATTATCCTTCATTCTTCAGAGGTATTGCCATAAATATACCAAATGAGTTAAGTGAATTTCTTGAATGTTTATCTGTGATACTTAGCGACTTACTTCCATCGACTCGACTCAACTTGTAGGTTGTCGAGAGCGGAGGAAAGAACATAGAGGTTGCTGTGATGACAAAGGAACATGGTTTGAAACAATTGGAGGAAGCTGAAATTGATGCCATTGTTGCTGAGATTGAAGCAGAAAAAGCAGCGGCAGAGGCTGCCAAGAAGTCCCGGCCGAAGGAAACATGATCACTTCTCTTGTAGTACTCACTGACTTCGTCTGGCTAAGTTTATATCTTTTGCAATGTGCTTAAACTTCGAACCTGGAAAGATTGTCATGGAATTGAACCCACCATTGAAGCATTGCAGTCAGCTTCATGCACCCAATGAACACCAAATTGAGTTTCCTTTATAGAGATTTGCTATATATATTATCCTATGGTTTCAGGGAATGAGACTTATAAAGTGTGTTACTTTAGCCACCTTTCGAGCCAGTTGGAATTAGGGTGCACACAAGTCGAGTTAGGTGAGCAACTTTGAGAGTTTACAGTTCAACTCAACCTTTTGTTTTTTAGTTAGGTTGGGTCGTTACTTATTCACCGTTCATATTATATTAATAACTAAAATTTAATAAAACTCAAATATCAAATTTTCACAAATTTCAATGTATCATCAACCTTGGTTCGATTGGATTAAATATTTTATAGGTTAGCGAGCGGATCATTGTTTATGCATGCAATGGAGCTGAAAAATGTGTAAACTCCTTTTTATTTATTAGTAAGACTATAGGTTGGTGAAAACTCTAAAACTAAGGTTCCACTCGAAAAGGGCACCCCTACGACACCCCTAAACTACAAGCTAGCCGCAATGGCTTTTCCACCGTTGTTGCTTGCAGCTTGCAGGCTCGAAAATCTCTCTTTTGCGATCTAATCCTACTTTGATAGTTTGGATCGAGGAATCCGAATTAGTTGAGTTTTCTCATCATTTAAATATTTTATAAATTTGGAGGAACTTTTTTTTATTGTTTCAATTTTTTCTATTAAATTCTTGTCCGTTCAAATAAAACGTTAAAATATATATTTTTAGGAATAAATATTTCAAAACTATTATAATTTTATCATTATTATTGAAAGTCTACTTCTCCCAATAATAAAAATTAGAATGATTTTTATTTTTATTTTTTTAGTTCGATTAAAGTTGTAATATAATTTATTGAAGAATATACTACGTCATACATAATTAAATAATTATTTAATTAAGTAGAACTCAAAGCAAGCATCTTTTAAATAATTCCAAGAGGAAAATTAGAAAATTAAGCTTTTTAAGTCAATAATGAAAAGAGACAAATTTATAAGTAAATTAGTTATATATTGTAATTGTTTGGTGTAATTAATTCTATCTTCTAAACAATATTTAAGGTTATAATAATAATTGAATTGATTAAAATATATATTGTCGACCAATAGGCTGGACCTAACATTTTTATAAGATTAACAAAATGCATTTCTATAGATAAACTCGAGTCACAGACAGACGAACAATCGGTTTGTCTTTTTTAAATTTAATTATAAAAATATGATGATAAATAATTTATAGACATCATCCATGGTTTATATTTATATTAATTGGACACTAATTAATTAAGTCAATGATCAATCCTTAAGGGAGAGATTAAATAAGAGAATCTCGTTAATCACTACAGAGCATAGAGTTTCAAATCAATGGCGGAAATCCAGAATTCGGAAGCGCCAAAAATTCTCACAATGAACCAAGGAATCGGCGACCAAAGCTACGCCACAAACTCAATCTCACAGAGCAAATACCAGTCCGGATCCCGGCCTCTGCTCCGCAGCGCCATTGCCGCCTTATGCGCGGCCGATTTGCCATCCGCCATTGCCGTTGCCGACCTCGGCTGCTCTTCAGGACCGAACGCGCTCTTCGCGATCTCCGAGATCGTCGGCGTGATCCGCGGCTGTTGCGGCGGTGAAGCGCCGGAGTTGACTGTGTTTTTGAACGATCTGGCGGAGAACGATTTCAACTCTGTTTTCAGAGGATTGTCGAACAAGAAGAACGGCGGATCGTCGGCTATGGATGAGTGTTTCGTCGCTGGAGTTCCAGGATCTTTCTATGGAAGATTGTTTGCTTCTAACAGTCTTCATTTTGTGCATTCTTCTTCCAGTCTCCATTGGCTTTCTCAGGTTAGTCTCTATTCAAATCTTCATAATAGTTTACATTCATGTAATTAACACAATATAAATTTAAATTTGAAATGCAAAGATTAAAATAACTCTTAAACACTTTTCAATGTTCTTCATGACCAAATTGTAATCACTGAAGTCTACCGTTAGATAAATATTCTTAGATTTAGGCTTTTACTTGGAACTTCCCCTAAGGGTATAATGTTTCCACACTCGTATAAAAAATGGTTTGTTCTCCTCTTTAACCGACGTGGGATTTCATAATCCACCCCTCTTCGGGGCGAGTGTTCTTGCTAGCACTCATTCCTCTCTCCAATTGATGTGAGATCTCACAATTCACCCGCTTCGGAGAGCTCCGCATCCTCGCTGGCACACGGCTTAGTGTCCTATTGTGAAATCCCACGTTGGTTGAAGAGGGGTATAAAACATTCTTTATAAGAGTGTGGAAACCTCTCCCTGAGTTGACGCGTTTTAAAATCTTGAGAAGAAATTCAGAAGGAAGAACTTAAAAACGATAATGTCTACTAGTAGCGATGGGCTTGTACGGCTTGTACTGTTACACAAATAGACACAAAATCTCAAAATTTAGGGGTTAAACTTATTGCGTATATCGAATCGAACAGAAATAAAACATGAAAGTTGAAAACAGGTACCTCCAGAGCTGAGTGAGAAAGGGAAGGGAATAAGAAACAAAGGGAAGATTTTCATATCAAAGACAAGCCCAAGTGAAGTAATAGAAGCATATTATGGTCAGTTCAAGAAGGATTTCAGTTGTTTCTTGAAGTCAAGATCAAAAGAAGTGGTGTGTGGAGGGAGAATGGTTTTAACTTTCAGAGGAAGAAGGCAGCCAGATCCATGCCCTGATGAAACTTGCCTTCTTTGGGATTACTTGGGGCTAGCCTTCCAAGCTTTGGTCCATGAGGTATATATATATTCAACCCATCTTTTTTATAATTTCGAAATTTAGTGTAACAATCTAAGCCCACCGCTAGTAGATATTATCCTCTCTAGACTTTCTTTTTCGAACTTCCCCTCAAGGCTTTAAAACGTGTCTACTAGGGAAAAGTTTCCACACTCGTATAAAGGGTGTTTCGTTCTCCTCCTCAACCGATGTGGGATATCACAATCCACCTCTTTCAGGCCCATCGTCCTCGCTGACCCTTGTTCCTTTCTCAAATCGATGTGGGACTCCCACTAAATCCACCTCCTTCAGGGCCAACGTCCTTACTGGCACACCGCCTCTTGTCTACCCTCCTTCGAGGAACAGCCTCCTCGCTGGCACATCGCCCGGTGTCTAGCTCTTATACCATTTGTAACAGCCCAAGCCCACCACTAGCCGATATTGTCCTCTTTGGGCTTTTCTTCAAAACTTTAAAACATGTCTACCAGGGAAAGGTTTCCACGCCCATAAAAAGGGTGTTTCATTCTTCTTCCCCACTGATGTGGGATATCACACTTATTCCTACACCAGAGGTAGGTCGAAGAACGGAAGGAGGGGAGCCAATGTCCCAGCCTCTCTCTAGTTGTCTTAGATAGTCGTCCTTGATCTTTCAGGTTTATGTTCCTTTGGTTGAATTTTTTAAAACACCAAATAACTACTCCTTTGAGCTTCAATTATGTACCAAATTTGTTCGTTAAAACTTTCAATTTTGTCTCTAGAGGGTATTTATTAAACATAGAAAATTGAAAGTTTAAGATCTTATTAGACATTTTTAGAAACTTTAGGAACTGAAATAAGATAATTTTCTTCGTCTGAAACCGAAGATATTTATATAGTTATTGCATAGTAGGGGCTTATTGAGGAGGAAGAACTAGAGAGCTACAACACTCCTTATTATGAACCATATGTGGAGGATGTGAGAAGGGAGATAGAGGAAGAAGGGTCCTTCAAAATAGAGAATTTGGAGATAATTGCTTTGGCATGGGATGGTGTGAATAGAGATGGGGAAAGCTATGAACGATCAAAGACAACCCAACAAATGGCGAAGGCCATTCAAGCAGTGAATGAATGTATGATAAGAGCCCATTTTGGTGGAGATATTATAGAGCCATTGTTTAAGAGATTTGAAGAAATCATGGAGGCTGATACTAGAGAGGTGGAGCATGTTAGTTTGGTTGTTTCTTTGCTTAGAAAATAATGATAATATTCTTCGTTATCGTTATTGTTACCATCTTGTTAGCGTTTTAGGGTTTCGATGGGTATAAAAGAGTTGTCGAGTCTGGAAGTTTTGTTAGATTTCAATGGGTATAAACGAGTTGTCGAGTCTGAGAGTTTTGTTGGATATCGATGGGTACAAACAAATTGTCGAGTCTGAGAGTTTTGTTGGATTTCGATGGGTACAAACAAATTGTCAACTCTGAGAGTTTTGTTGGGTTTCGATGGGTATAAACGAGTTGTCAAGTTTGGATGAAAAGAAACGAATGGTCGAGTCTGAGAGTTTTGTTGGGTTTTGACGGGCACAAACGAATTGTCAGTTTGAGAGTTTTGTTGGGTTTCGATGGGTATAAATGAGCTGTCAAGTTTGGATGGGTATAAACAAGTTGTCGAGTCTGGGAGTTTTGTTGGCTTTCAATAGGCACAAACGAATTGTCGAGTCCGAGAGTTTTGCTGAGTTTCGATGGGCTCAAACGAATTGTCGAGTCTGAGAGTTTTGTTGGGTTTGGATGGGTATAAACGAGTTGTAGAGTCTGGGAGTTTTGTTGGGAGTCGACGGGCACAAAGGAATTGTCGAGTCTGAGAGTTTTGTTGGGTTTGAATGCGTATAAACGAGTTGTCGAGTTTGGGAGTTTTGTTGAGTTTCCATGGGTACAAACGAGCTGTCAAGTTTAGATAGGTATAAACGAGTTGTTGAGTCTGAGAGTTTTATTGGGTTTCAGTGGGTATAACTAAGTCGTTGAGTCTGAGAATTTTGTTGGCTTTCAATGGGTATAAACGAGTTGTTGAGTATGAGAGTTTTGTTGGGTTTTGATGGTACAAACAGGTGGTCGAGTCTAGGAGTTTTACTGGATTTGGATGTGTATAAACGAATTTTCGAGTCTGGAAGTTTTGTTGGGTTTCAATGGGTACAAACGGGTGGTCGAGTCCGGGAGTTTTGTTGAGTTTGGATGGGTATAAGCTAAGGACTGCCGTTTAATGGGGTCATTGTATGTTATGTGGGCCCATTCTGTTTTATTTTATTCTCCAACTACCCATTCTTAAATATTTTCCAATAATAATAATAATAATAACAATTGTCAATGTTTTTTTATTACTAAATTTGGTTGTTTCTTACCATTTTTTAAAGGAAATATTCAAATAATTACATAAATAATTTTTTTATTCCATTTTTATTAAAAAATAATTGAGAACCGAAACCAATTTCATTCACATTTCTTCGGTTTCGGTCAAATTCTCATTAATATATCGCGATACATACAGTATAATCATAAATTATCGCGAGATATTGGTAACTCCCTTACCAACCTCGACCCGCCCCCACCTAACCCGCCCGCCACCACTGAATCGAACGACGCCCGCCTCCCATCTCTCTTCCCCTTCTTCTTCGTCCCAATGCCTCAAACTCTCCACCAACTCCTTCCATTTCTCCGCCGCCGTAAATCTCTTCCACCACGACCTAGGTATTCTGATTCATGGATACCATCCCAAATTCTCTCTGTCTTTCTCCCGCCTCTGACCTCACTGTCAAATCCTCCGCCGTCCGCTGCTTTTTCCCGATCCGCAATCGCTATTCTGTCAATTTCCGTTCGTCTCCAACTCGGATTGAGTTGAATCGAAATGGATTTTCTGGTTTGAGTATGAGGCCGATGAGAGGGAAGAGTTGGGCGAGATCTGCTCAGATTATGGATCAGTCAGCGAGTAAAACTGATTCCTCTGCTCCGACGATTGTTGAGGTGGATTTGGGTGACCGGAGCTATCCGATTTACATTGGATCCGGTCTTCTTGATCAGCCTGAGATTCTCCAGAGGTATGGCAATTAAAATGAATTTGTGTTTGCCACGTAAGAACTCGGAAGTTAATTAGTGGAAATGAATTGTTTGATTGTTCATTGGGTTCTCTCCTTATCTGTGCTGGTCTTACTAAATTTACAGGCATGTTCATGGGAAGAGAGTGCTTATAGTCACGAATGATACTGTTGGACCATTGTATTTAGATAAAGTTGCTGAAGCTTTAACTGTTGGGAATCCTAATGTTTCAATTGAAAGTGTGATTTTACCAGATGGTGAGAAGTACAAGAATATGGTGAGTAGTTTAAGTTAGCTTCCTCTGCTCCCTAAATGTCATTGTTAAAAATGAAAGATTGCATGTATAAGAAGTTGGAATGTAAAAACTTCCCCCTCCCTGTAAAACTTTTTGGCTCTTCCAATTTCTCCCAAGAATTGAAACTAATCACTATCTTGAATTAGTAGGACACACTCATGAAAGTATTTGACAAGGCTATCGAGTCGCGGCTCGATCGGCGATGTACATTTGTAGCCCTTGGAGGTGGTGTCATTGGCGATATGTGTGGTTATGCTGCTGCTTCTTTCCTCCGAGGGGTTAACTTCATTCAGATTCCCACGACTGTTATGGCACAAGTATGCAGCTTTTCTGAAGTGTATTTGTTAGCTTTTTCGTTCTTAACTTGAGATGATCCTTTGTTTAACATTTCTTGTTCTTCTACCTGTGTGTTCTAGGTGGACTCGTCAGTTGGGGGAAAGACAGGGATAAATCACCGTCTGGGGAAGAACTTGATTGGTGCGTTTTATCAACCTCAATGTGTCGTTGTAGATACCGACACATTAAACACATTACCTGAAAGGGAACTGGCTTCTGGTTTTGCGGAGGTCATCAAGTATGGGCTTATTAGGGATGCCGAGTTTTTTGAATGGCAGGAGAAGAACATGCCTTCATTGATGGCAAGGTGCGTGTTTAAAATGTTATTGATTTATGTCCAATATGCTTCTATTCTGCTAAAGCATTTAAACGAAGTTAAATTGACTGTCATATATGAAATTGCACTATTAGAGCCAAAAGTTCGAGTTGTTAGTAGGCGACTCCGATATTATTTTCATTCATGAGGCTCCAATATATGTGCTATTAATATCAAATGAAGGAGAAGGAGATAACATAGTAAGAATTTGAACTTTGAGGACCTCATGCTCCTAAACCATGTCAAATCAACACGAAACTCAAAATTTTGATCCATTACATTTTGGGTAAATTTAATCATCTTAATCTATTTTTTAACTGAAGCTGACTGAATTTATACATGTTCTCCTATTATTCTGTATTTTAGTTTGATATCTACAAGACTATAAATTTCATTTCGGCTCTATAGAGTCCTTCCACTTATAGTGTTTTCATTAGATATACACTAGCTTTCCTTGTATGAAGGGCTTTTGTTTACTTATTCAATTACCATTTTGTTCATCTCGTGTTTTGTTAAGCTGCTTCTCTTTCTATCTCCTGATATTTATTGATAGGAACGTTATTAGGACAGAATTAGAGTAATAAGGATATAATAGTAATCAGTTAGAGAAGTTGTTGTCATTAGGAATTTGGTTATAAATAAAGAGAGTGAGAAAGTAGGAAGGTACCCAATTCTTTGTTGGATTAGGACTTGAGTCATTCTACTCAAGAGAGGGGGGTTCCAAGTACATCAAATACTTGGTTTATCTTGTAGTTTTGTTGTCATTTACATGGATGTTTGATTGAAATTGTTTAATCTGTTGGCTCGTTGTAGGGATCCGGCCGCCTTAGCTTATGCGATAAAACGCTCATGTGAGAACAAGGCTGAGGTTGTTTCATTGGATGAGAAGGAAAGCGGACTAAGGGCAACTCTGAACTTGGGCCACACATTCGGACATGTAAGATGGGTTCTTTCACTCTGTTTGCTGTACAACTTGATTGTGAGGCAATGAAGAATATATCGTTTGAACATACCAATTTTGATCATCAAATATTTTCCATTGCCCTTCCACTTTACTTTAGACACTAACGGTAATGGTCCAAGCCCACCGCTAGCAGATATTATCCTTTTTGCATTTTCCCTTCAAGGTTTTTAAAATGCGTCTGTTAGGGAGAGGTTTCCACCCCCTTATAAAGAATGCCTTGTTCTCCTCTTCAACCGATGTAGGATCTTACAATCCACCCTCTTTGGGGGTCCAACGTTCTCATTGGCACTCGTTCCCTTGTCCAACCGATGTAGGACCCCCCAATCTACTCCCCTTCAAGGTCCAGCGTCCTTGCTGGTACATCGCCTCGTATCTACCCTCTTTGGGACTCAGCCTCCTCGTTGGCACATCGCTCAGTGTCTGGCTCAGATATCATCTGTAACGACTCAAGCCCATCGCTAGCAGATATTATCCTCTTTAGGCTTTCCCTTTCAGGCTTCCCCTCAAGGTTTTTAAAACGCGTCTGCTAGGGAAAGGTTTCCACACCCTTATAAAGAATGTTTCATTCTCCTCCCCAACCGATGTCGGATCTTATACTAACTCGTCATACTGTAGAAACAATTTATATTTCTAATATGATTTGTTTCTCAATTCCAATCCTCTCTTTTTGTGCTGGGCCAAATCATACCTTGTTCGTTCCTGCAGTCTGCAATCGCAGAAATCATCTCATGGCTTGCTCGCTCGAAGAATGTATTTTTTTGTTCATGAATCATGTGTCGCTTTCGTCATGGAGTACTTTTCCTTTCTTATTAGCTTCTCATTCTGTGCAATGTTCTATAGGCAATAGAAACTGGGTTCGGGTACGGCCAGTGGCTCCATGGAGAAGCTGTTGCAGTTGGCACGGTATTGCATCACTGAGTTCAAACCATTTCTGCATTCTACTTCATATATACCAATTCTAAATGTTGGGTTTCTTTGCCAATTTTCAGGTAATGGCAGTTGACATGTCATATCGTCTCGGATGGATTGATGATACGATTGTGAGCAGAGTTCTTGCCATTCTAAAACAGGCAAAGTTGCCTACTGCACCTCCCGACAGCATGACGGTGGAGATGTTTAAATCGATAATGGCAGTAAGTGATTTCGGGTGTTCCACTCTACTTTCATGTTATTGTCTCTCAGTATTCTAAGCTCGATTTGCATGGCAGGTCGACAAGAAGGTTGCTGATGGGCTACTAAGGCTAATTCTCCTGAAAGGTCCTCTAGGAAACTGCGTTTTCACCGGCGATTATGACAGGAAGGCGTTGGACGAGACGCTTCATTCATTTTGCAAGTCTTGATTCAATGATCTAGAAGAGATCGTTCCGAAGTGTGCGTAAGTTCTGTACCATACGTTTATGATATTGCTCTGGCTCTCTGCTTCTTCCCTTTAGCCTTAGTTTTTCTTTATATTCACTAGAAAATCCATGTGATGAGTGATCTGTAATCTGATAATGCTATGTTTTTTAACACCTGATCCACCATTCTAGAGCTGTGAATGAACTACTGAGAGAAATAAAGCTTATCTCTTTTATCTTTTATTATTTGGTTAGAGATTGAACGACTTCCTAGTCCAGAGTATATTTGAGTTAGTTGAGCTATGTTCAGGTTGCCCAAAACCGCTCGATTAAAGGTTTTCAATGATTTTTTTTTTTTTTTTAAAATGAAGCTAAAGTTTCATATATGTTTTTCTAGACTGAACAAATGGTTATGGAAAATAGAATAGAAATGCAATTTGTATTTTTTTAAAAAATTTAATTGAAAAAATAATGTTATTTAAGGAAAGAAAAATAATATTTTTCTCAGTTAATTATTGTTTTATCTCTTTCAAATTTTTGAAAAGAACCATGATAAGATTATGGTTCACAACCCAATAGGACAGCAAAATCCATCCTCCAGTCCACTAATGCCATATTAAAAATTCAGTTAAATTAAAAAAGAACTCCACTCTATAACCTTAAAATTTTTAATTTAGTTTTTATATTGGGTTGGGTTAGATTTTCTTTAATCTAAGTCGACTCAACACACCCGACTCACTTGAGTTATTATGAGTTGTCGAGTCACTAACTCAACCAACTTAAAATTTTTATTATGGGTTGCCGAGTCACTAACTCAACCAACTTAAAATTTTTATTATGGGTTGCCGAGTCACTAACTCAACCAACTTAAAATTTTTATTATGGGTTGCCCAGTCACTAACTCAACCAACTTAAAATTTTGGGTTAGTTCAAAAGATTTTTTCAATTCAACACATTTTGAGTTTTCTATTTTATTAGCAAAATATACAAATTGACTAAATTGAAACTTTTTGAAACTAAATTCAATCAATCTGCCTTAACTTTTAAAAGCACTTAATTCTTGAATTATCAATTTTTGACTATTCTTAAACTCATCTTTTTATTTTTCAATGTATACTTAATAAGTCACCCGATTATTTGTTTTTTAAAATCCATTAATCTTTTAAATAAAAAATTAAAATTTTATTAGACGCTCAACTAAACTTGTAATTTAATTTAATTAAATTTAAAAAAAAAAAAAAAAAAAAAAAAAAAAAAAAAAAAANGGAAGGTTTGTTGGCGACGATTGGTTTGGTGAAGGAACGCTTCATCGGCAATATTTCCCGGCGTCAAAGGTTTCTCTCTCTTCCTTCTCTGCAACCATTCCCCCATTGATTCTCTATCATTTTCTCCCTTTGTTACTCTCTTTCCCTCTTTCTCCAACCCTTACACTCTTCCTTCTTCTCCTCCCCCCCCCCCCCCCCCNCTCCAATTGCCCCTATTCTCGTGTTTTCCCCCCCTTCACAACCGCCGGAGCACGGAGCAACTGGAGCAGATCAACCACGGCGTTTTTAGTTTAGCACCGGTGTTTCTTTCTTTTGTCCTCAGGTTCACGATCTGAGGCCGGCCACCCCCTCTTTCTGGCTTCTCAACAATGAGCGCTTCAAGGTTCATCAAGTGCGTCACCGTTGGAGACGGAGCTGTTGGCAAGACTTGTCTCCTTATCTCCTATACCAGCAACACCTTCCCCACTGTCAGTCTCTCTCTCTCTCTCTTTTCTTCCATTTATGTTGCTGTGGGCTAGATTGTATGATGAGGTGCTTGGCTTGATTGGATTGTTTGATTTGTTTCTTTTTAAGTTATCATTACCCATTTTGCTTTCTATTGCTAGGATTCACGTATATGTCTGAGAATGTTTCATGATAATGTCTTGCATTGTATAAACAATTGGCTTCATTCAGGCAAATCATGGTGAATATGGGATCTATAATTTCTTGTTTTTTTTTTTTTTTTTTTTTAGACTTAATGTTAGAACTCTGGTCTATGATTGCGTTGCAGAAATTGAATCCATGTTTTAAATTGATATGATCTTTCCATTCTTTCTTTCTCAATCAATGTTTTCTTGGTTTTTTCCTGTTGTAAGAAACTTACATTTTGTTGTTCTCTTCTGAATGTGCTGGAATGTAGGATTATGTGCCTACAGTTTTTGACAATTTCAGTGCAAATGTGGTTGTAAATGGGAGCACTGTTAACCTAGGATTGTGGGATACTGCTGGTATTTTGCTAATCTTAATCTATTCTCTTTCTTTTTTCTACCTACTACATTCTTTCGAGGTTGAATTTGTTGTTGTGTGTAACAGGACAGGAGGATTATAACCGGCTAAGACCTTTGAGTTATCGTGGGGCAGATGTTTTTATATTGGCATTCTCTCTCATTAGCAAGGCCAGTTATGAGAATGTTTCTAAAAAGGTAGAATAATAGATGTTTTCCCAGAGTTCCGGAATCATAGTTACTAAAGATTTGTTTCAATCTTTTTGGCATAATGTTCAGTGGATCCCAGAGTTGAAGCATTATGCACCAGGAGTACCTATTGTTCTGGTTGGAACTAAGCTTGGTAAAATATTTTTCTTATGTTCTTTGAATCTTGTCGTTATTTGCTTCTTGATAGGCTTTGGCTTATTTGTCGTTGTAGATGTATGTTTAGGCCGTGCCATCATTTCTCATTTTGAAATCTTAGAAAGTATTATCTGACTGATGAATACCTGCCTGGAAAAGTGAAGTATGCTGTTAACTAATAACACTTAATCTTGATTGCTCACTCAGATATCTATTATAAATAATTGTATTTGATGGGAGTGGGAAGATTATAGGCAAGTATAAACGATATATACTGCTAGAAAGAGCGGCCAGAGGAGCTGAAACTTCAAGGCCTGCATGCAAGAACTCGGACTACTAGTCAACAATTTTGGCAATGAAAGGAAAAAGTGTGTAAAAATGTCAGTAGTATAGGCTCTAGAATGAATAAATCAAGTTCATTTAACTTAAAATCCCATACCCATCTACCACCGTATCACAAGAAAATCTCTTGTTACACTCCAACACACTATAGTATGATCAAGACTGAAATTGTGAGATCCCACATTGGTTGGGGAGGAGAACGAAACATTATTTATAAGGGTGTGGAATCCTCTCTCTAGTAGATGTGTTTTAAAAACCTTAAGGGGAAGCCCGAAAGAGAGCCCAAAGAGGACAATATCTACTAGCAGTGGGCTTAGGTTGTTACAGAAATTGCCCATGGAGTCCTCAGTTTAACAACGAAGGAGATGCAACAATGCCTTCCAAAATCCTCAATCCTCTGGTGATTGGCTGTAAAGCTCATATGGAACAATCTGCACCAAGTACTTCACAAAATTGAGAAACGTAATAAAGTATAATCTCCTTGAGGCCTTCTTAGTTTATCTCACATATGTAAAAGAAGATTGTGAGTCAAGTGTTGGGGGAGCGTTTGTTCATTTTAGGAATCTGCCCTTCATATGCATTTACATTATCTTTGGGCTTTCTACCCAGTATTTTTGTTTTTCTTCATTGTTATTATATATTGCGCATTTAAACAATCTTCCCTTGTGCTTATTATTAATTTGGGATGGTGTTTATCGCCTAGTTTCTTCATGCGTGTTTTCAGCAAGCTTTCAACGCTTGTTAGTATATCACGAGTATAGCACCGGTCAATGTGATCAAAACAGCATAAACACTTCTGGTGCTAGCTTGTAGAACAGTTTGTTGGTATACTGTCTTCTCTGTTGAGATATATTTAGGATCCTTCTGCTCTTCTTTTCACAATTTCTAGTGTCAAGTTATAAGGATAGTGTATTTTTAACCCCCTTTTTTATTGATTGTCTTGAAAAAGTCGTGTTGTTCACACTAAAAGGAGAACCCTAGAAAGGATACACCATGTTGAGACTTAAAAGCACCATTTTTGTGAGGTTTTATTATAAAGAAAACCCTATAAATGACACTGCTGCCTTGCTGTTTAAGTTGTGTGGTTCGTCTTGTTGACAAGTAACACGGAAGAGTTCGGTCACTGGATTTCATTTATTAGCTCAGAGCAAGCCTAGCAAGCCTAGACTTCGCTTGCTGCAGAGAGAGAAAAACTTTCACTAAAACTTGTGTTTCCTCTTACTTTCGTGCAAGCCTGCATGTACAATTCCTTCTTAATTAGATTGTGATATCCATAATGAAGTTACATAGTACAGCTAACTGAGATGGATTCTACAAGTTAATGGTATTGATCTTGTCTGTTGTCTTCTCTAATTCGGTGATGGGATCTATTTGTGTGATATTCATATTTATGCTTAATGTGCTAACGTGCGGTGCCATCGTCGACTGCCCTGGATTACTTCTCACTGATGTTGATTTTTTACGAGCTAGATCTTCGAGATGATAAGCAGTTCTTTATTGACCATCCTGGTGCAGTTCCTATTTCAACAGCTCAGGTAAATGATCGTCTTTATTGGTGTTTTATTTTCAAGCTGTTCTTGCTGTGATAATATAATTGGCTCTCATGTCAATGTCAAGGGAGAGGAGCTTCAAAAGCTGATTGGTGCTCCTGAATACATCGAATGCAGCTCAAAAACTCAGCAGGTATTCGTGTTGGTACGAGTGAACTAGTGTTATGGAATTGCAGTTGTGGATTATTAATGTGCTTTTGAACATGATATAACCACAGAATGTGAAGGGAGTTTTTGATGCAGCAATTAAGGTTGTACTTCAACCTCCAAAGCAGAAGAAAAAGAAGGCCAAAGGTCAGAGAGCGTGCTCGATATTATGAGCAAAGCTGTAGTTGTGGAAACATGACACCACCCTTTGTCTGCCTGTATTCTCTCATTCTTCTTTTTTTCTTTCTTTCTTTCTTTCCTTTTGATTCTGTAGTGGCCTAAAAGTCTGATTTATTTTTCTGTCCCGGAATACACGCAATCTCTGTGAAGCATCATCGGGTAGTTTGTTACCTCTTTTCCTGGGAATCACGTGGTATCGAATTAGAAGAGACGACATGCTCCTCCGTGCTCACCTTATACTACTAGCCTTTGTGGTTCTAAATATGTACTGATAGAGATATGGATACTGGAATGTGAGGGAGGAGTATGGTTGAAAAGGGCATTAGGAGTATATGCTTGAAATGAAAAGTGTATGTATGGAGGGAAGAAGTGGGTGCTTGCTTCAAAGAGGAACGAACATTGGTGGATTCTTTTATTTATGAATTTGCATTCTGACTTTGACAATAGTGGTTTTGTTTGTGTAGCATAGAGCATAAATAGTTCTTTGGAGTTGTTTTTACTTCAAATGAAGCTGCCAAGCTTGAGTTGCTTGACTTTTTCTTTTTAAGTTCCAATTCTTCTCAATGTTGTGTTCTTTTTTTTTTTTTTTTTTTTTTTTTTTTTTTTTTTTTTTTTTTTTTTTTTTTTTTTTTTTTTTTTTTTTTTTTTTTTTNAAATTCTTGTTTTTTTTTTTACAATAGTTATCAAAACCTTCCTCGCATGCTTAATGCTTTTAAGATAGTTATTCAATTAAAGCAATGAATGAGATTATATACAAGGTTTGATGAAATGACAATATTTTAGTTCCATCAATTTGAACTTGAAAAAGAATTCAACATTTCAGTTGCATATTTGGTATGTTTCTTCTAAATTTGGTTACAAACCCCGCTGAACTTAAATGTTACTGGATCAAAGGCGTATATGAAGTCCAAGTTTCAAAACGTGAATAAGTGAAGTGTAATCTTGTGAAAAGTAGTAAGTTATATGAAGTCCAAGTTTCAAAAAGTGAATAAGTAAAGTGAAGTGTAATCTTGTGAAAATAGTAAGGTTTAAAATGCATATGCTAGAGATTGGTGGAAACGGAGCATTCTTTATTGGTGGAAACGGACCTAGCTAGCACTCATTCCCCTCTAATCGATGTAGGATTTCTAGCTGGCACTCATTCCCCTCTAATCGATGTAGGATCTCTAGCCGGCACTCATTCCCCTCTAATCGATGTAGGATCTCTAGCTGACACTCATTCCCCTCTAATGGATGTAGGATCTCACATGAAGCATGAAAAAAAGAAGACTGAGTCATCCCTTTTCAAGGCTCAACGTTCTCATTGGCACTTATATCTATTTCTAATCGATGTGAAATCTCACCGCATAAGCGGATCGAATCCAAATGTATAGTGCCTTTGATGTTCTATAAATTAAAGTAATTAGATTTGCTTGTGATGATATAAGTTCGTTCAATAAGATTCATTAGATAAACCTAAAGCTAATCTAAGACCAACGAAAAACTCTATTTCAAGACAAATATGGAGGGCATAGCTCATCAAAGACTAGTCAACTGCAAATGGAAAGGCAAGTACAAGGGAAAACCAGCATCAATAATGGTGCATCAATAATGGTGCATCAAAAGACATTATAATTTCAGGAATGCAAGATTTCCAAAACGTAGACCAGTCTGGAATTTATTGTTGCTGTTCGACATAAGTCGAAACTGAAGCTTAGTTCAAAAATATGCACAAATGCCTCTACGGGTTGGACGAGCACGCCAAGTGTATATCAGTCTCACATTACAGAATAGAGAAGTGATGAAAGTCATTTTTTACTATTGTCTCACATCCTACAGAACAGGGAAGCTTTTACTCTTTAACTAGAATCTTGGGACATTTAGTGTAACAAAGAAGCAAGACGCTAACTGGAAACCGAACGAGCAGAATCCAGCTAACTGGTTCCTTCAGATTAAAAAAAAACAGACTGAATTAACCCTCAACCTATATATATGGTGAGAAACTGGTCGTAATACCGTCGATCTCGGCAACAATCAACTATGCATCCAATTTAAGTTACTACACTTTTATGGGCTCATATTTCTCACCCACTGCACCACCTTTCTGCTTTTGGAACTCAATGTACCGGAGCGTGCTGGCAAAGAATGCATCGGCCGATGAATCTGGACTAGTACTGTCGCTTTGCATTTCAGTTGTGATCAATTCAATTAGGCCCTGGATGGTAGCTACCGTGATCTGCGGGTTGCCCTTCTCGAAAAAATACAAGTATCTGCGAGCGCAAGAAACAAAAATGATCCATCTACCAGGAGAAAATCATACGCTTTTACAAGGCTCAGAACAATCTCAGAATACAGAAATTACTTGTTCAGTATCTCAATGAAAAGCGACACTGGCCCGGTGCTACCCCTTGTTGCATTCGACATTTGCTGAGCAGCATTTGCTATTCTTAATGCACGCTTTAGGCAAAGCATCACCCTGGTTCATCAGGAGAAAAAAAGTTCAATATTTTGAAAGTTCATTATAGGAAGTGCCTAGCTATAAAATCCACAACCAACAAACACGCATAAAACCATTAACAAAAACTTGCTGTAAGTTAGTAACTCACCTCTCACCATCCTTCATATTATCATGATCATCAAGCCAGAAGAGATGCGAGCAAGCATAAACAGCTCGGCATTGATCAGACTTTTTTAAAAGCTTTGCGGAGTACTGCACCATAAGGTAGCTTTGTTAGGGTCTTCGCCAAAAAATATTCATATTTATGAAGCCGCTCACATGCCATCTCGCAGACAGATATAGTATAAACATGAAAAGGACGTGAAAATAAAGAGTCAAAATAGAGTATGTGTAAGCATATGGACATACAAGCATTTTCATTTCAAAGGTTTGCAATGTAGAGACTTAAGAAGAGGTTGCAATCATAAGAACAAAAAACGCACTCGCAAAACAATGCAACATTCTATCTTTTTTCTTTTTCTAATTTACTTCTCTAATCCTTGACATTCCAATAAATGTCTGACATGTCCTGCATTTTTTGTATCCAAACTAAAAAGTAATAGTACTATTAGATTCAGATGCAGATTCATATTCATATTCATATTCCATAGTCGAATACAAACAATATAATGCCAGGACTTCGTAGAAAGTACCCCAGTGGCTTTGTGGGTTAAAGTATCCCTGTTTTCAACGCCAAAAACGTGCATCTTCTGAAGAGTGCCTATTATTAAATGTAATGCAGTAACTTGAGCTTTTGAATCCTGTAAAAGTTGCACGACATCATAAGCGACAAACCTTAGTGATAGAAGAAACAATTAACACGAGCACAAAGTATCCAACTTACTGAAATTTCTTCTTCATAAAGAATGTATGCTTGGGTAAAAAATTCGTAAGCAACAGGTTCTAAATCACAATCATTTGCAGCCTGATCAATTACAATACGCATTAAAAATTACAGCTACATATCATAATATTCCAAATTACAAACCAAATTTCTTGGCATACCTCAGCACATTGTAGATACAACCGAAACGCCAATTCTGGGGCTGGAACACTTGAAAGGATCTCAATGGTCTGAGGCAACACATTGGAACATTACAAATAATCAATTCAATATGAACAAGATTATACAAGTTCTTTGAAACATGCATAATCCATCGGTAACATATTAGGGCCACAGAAAAGCAAGCTAGAGGAACAAACATATTTAGAGAAAAGAACCTACAAGTTAATCACGATTTGACAATGCAGACACATTTGCAATTGCAACCGACTATATATTGCAGTTAAAACAATCTTGAAGGATGGACACCATGCTTACACAAGGAATACAATCTCCCACTCCATTTAGGTAGTACCTGAGTTAATAGCTGAAAAATTTTCTTTGGGTTAGTTGCTGTCTCATCTCCAAAAGGATTTTCTTCCTGGCCTTGCAATTGCCTAACCAACTGCAATTAATAAGAAATTCACAGTTACTACATTTCCAAAACATAATATCACCTAACGAGACCATAGCAATCATCACTGTCATAATCATTCCTACTTAACCCATAAATAAATAATCTTTTTATGATTCACTCCAGCGATTTTCTTCTCGATCTTCACACCTAGTGATTGTCAGGGATGAGGTCTTCAATACTCGAACACTTCAAAACCTCCACTATATTGGACGGGACAAAAACCCACTTACTCCAGTAGCTCAAAAGGACAAGTTTATGACACCAACTACTATGAAAAAGCTTTAATACTCACAGTAACTGATCTCATATTATTAAAACAACAATAAACTCATAGTTATAAGTTGCAACAATAAAACGTTATTTTAAGAATAAAAAAAGAATCGACAAAAGAGTAGAAATCAAGAGAGACAAACCTTGAGAGATGAAAAAACAAGGGCAGGAACGGTAAATGGCAGACGCTTTATTCCTCCAGTCAGGATATGCTTCTTGACAGTACAGATTATCTGCAATTAATTAGAGTACAGTACAGGTTAGGTTTCCTCGTGAACATCACCCATCCAGAAGAAACCAGAGAACACCCTCTTAAAATGATCTTACAAAGTATGCTGCTACTAATAATTATTCAGCTTTTCTTCATCCCGAAGGATGAATAAATCAAGCTATGGACGGCGGCTACCAATTGGTTAGCCAACCCCATAGTGTAAGTTGGCTCAAGATGTTAAACGTAGAAGTTAGACATCAACCTTAGTTTGGTGCTCAGGATAGAATTTTATAAATGGATCGATATCAAGTCAAATCCACCCTCACAGTTTCTAATGAGAGAAGATGACATGCCAAATAATACCATATGGACCCACAGCCAACTCAAAGTGGTCCTCAAAGCCACACTACTACTACCATTGACGATAACAAGTCATCAGCAAAAGAATGGACCTCAAAACAACAGCTAGATGAACTTGCCCATCTATCTACCATCTACACTACAAAGTAATGTGACTAATGGTCCAACGAATGGTACCCAAGGGTGAATTAGATACAAGACCAAACCTCTTCCCAAGGCAACAATAATTCTAAGTAATAACTGAAACTTCTGGGGAACTAAGGAGTACAACTACGTAACAAAGTGAACGACGACCACCACCAGTGATGGCATGATGACGATCAAGCCACGTCAATATAACCAAACAATAGTGTCATGAACTTCAAAGAGTAGACGACAAATGAAAAGTCAATAAAAGATGACCCAAATTGAAATATTGCTAGGATGGCCACCAAACAAATAAATAAATCAAATGCCTCGATCAGTTGATAAAGATTAGGATTGCATTCTGACAATGCAAAGAGAATTGTTTCAATATAGGAAATTCATTCTGTAGGAAGCACAGTACCACCATATAAGCTTCATTCATATGTTACCCAAATGATTCGACAATACCAATCAAGTATGCAGTATATCTCATTCAAAAAAAAAAAATAATAGAACACTGATCCCGTATTCAACTAAAGCTGTTCATTGCCTTTTATCAAGCTCTATAAATGCCTTCCAGAGATAAGATTGAAGATGTATTCACATATCCATGAGATAAAACTTGTATAAATAATCTATAGCACCCCAGTACCTTAAACATTTCATCTGGGTCGTCATTATACAACATCTGAATAAGACGAGCAACAGAACTTTGCTCCTCCTTGAAATCATCTTCATCAACCTAAAGAATTGAAGTGGAGGAGGAAAAAGGAATAGATAAAACAACCTAACCATGAAACATTTTGGCTTAAATTTAAGAAAAAGAAAAGAACGATAGCGAAAAGGATTTAAGATTATCTAAATAAAGGTATAAACCATTATAAGAAACAAGGGTTTCCAGAAAAGGAAAGAGAGAGAAAGAGAACCTCATCAGGAGGAGACCCATCTAAATCCTTGATAAGCCCTCTTATCAATTCAAATAATGCCTCAACCTACATAAAAGTAACCCATATAACTAGAAAGCATAATTAATATTAAGGACAAAACAACAAAAGGGCGCGTACATTTTCGGCAGTAGATATTTGAGTTTTATTCTTCGTTATGCTTTGTACAATAACTGTTGCCATCACTTTGATCGTTTCACCATCAAGGTACTCCATGACATGTGAATAGTTTGATAGCTTCAATGTAGTGACAATGTCATTATATTTTTCCAATGGCGCACTCAAAAGGGCAACAATCTGCTTTGTTGCCTTGCTGTCTTCAATTTTCCCTTTACCAGAGAGTTTCTTCACACATGCTCCCTGAAAAACAGATGATAACCCTAACTTATTATTATGAAAGTCATCCTGCAAGAAAGTTCAGCTAGGAAATTTGATTGCCAGAAAATCCAGGGTTTAGCCGTTCACTTTACAGCACAGTTTCAAACAGCCATTCTGTAGAGGTGTGATCAAAAGGCTTATGAGGTTGAGAGGATAGGTGACTGTATTTGTAAACATACAAGTCTGTAACTTTAATAAATTAATAGAAAGCAACTTGTCGAGAACAATTGTTTCAGCATGTTTTTACTAGTTTCTTTTTTTCTTTTTCTTTTTTTTTTTTTTTTTTTTTTTTNAACCAACTTCCAAACAGATCCCTAGTTTCTAGAATTACATGGATTAAAAACTTCAAAAAAGCAATTTATTTTTTAATCCATTGCCTTAGCTACATTCAGATGATTGATATAGAATAGTTGTGATTAATTTTGAAGTGGGTGGCAATTTCGATTATCTTTTCACAAAATAGCAGGCTTTACATCGAAACATTTAAAAATCAAATATTACCAAAACAAGATCTGCATAGTCAAGACGATCTGGATGAACATGAAGTGTAAATGTGAGAAGTGCCGAGTATAAGGTTACAACTCCCACTGTAGGCATATCAGCCTGTGCTTCTATCACCTGCAAAGTGAATATTGCACATATATCAAATTTAACTAATTAAGTGATCTTAAGAAAATTATGAACTATAGACTATTTTTCAGAGACAAACTTAAGATACTATTTTACGACCTCCAAAAAACAGGTCTCTAAGTAAAATGATAGAGATGACAATAAAATTTATTTGAAAGGGGAAAGAAAAAACAAAAGAAGAAACTGAGGATATCACATATAGAAGAAATAAAGTAAAATATCAACTAAATCGCCAACCTAAAAGATGTCAATGTCATGAAGCAATATCTTTCCCCCCCCCCCCC